>NC_057798.1:380873575-380898670 GCF_018294505.1 Triticum aestivum
GGGCTAGAGGGATGGCCGGTGCGGCGGTGGACCAACGATGGGGAGTGGTTTCGGGGCGGCGGGGCGGCGGGGGCCGGTGGTGGCTGGCGGCTCAGGGGGGTGGAGTTTGATGATAAACTGGAGGCCCTTGATTTCGTATCCAACGGCTGGAAAATCTAATGACCAGAGATGAAAAAGTCAGTCGACTGACGTGTAGCCTCACCCCGCATGTCAACATGCACGCACACAAGACACGCACGCATGTAGGCGTGCAACACTGACACGTACACGTAACGAACACATGCACGCATGCAGGCGTGCAACACTGATACATACACATGCACTCACGAACACATGCACGTATGCACCCATGCATGAAACACTGAAACATACCCTTGCACGCACGCAACACTCGCACGCCTGCATGCACATAGCACATGACGCAAGACACACGCGAACCTATACATGCATGCACCCTTTGTTAAGGACATGGATTGTTATAGGTATTAATCAATCTTATCTTTGATAAGCAGAACATTGATGTTTGCAGCGGTCTTTATGAATCACAGCGTATCGAACGGGCTATCAACATAGTAGGCTTATCTACATGAAAAATATGATGTCACACTCAATGAACAATCGGTTTATGAAATGCTCGCTTCTGACCGCCCTGGCCCACCAAAGGTCCCTCTGCTGTGCGCTGCCTGCGTTGGGTCACTAACATGCGGACCATGTAGCCAAAGAGCCCACACATTAGTGGAAGAACGATGCGGTGTCTTACGTCAGAGTCGAGGGCGCCACTCACTGCACGCCCGGATGAACATGCCTTCTTGCCGCATTCAAACGCCTCCATGAAACCTGCCCGTGTGGAAGCCAAGAAACCCACTCTGGACACACGTCCGTTCATGACCGGGCCGACATTAAACGCAACGCCGGCCGAGCTCCTCCCGTTCGCCGTCTATTTAATCTCCTATTTAAACGAGGCCAAACACCGGCCAAGAATCGCACACCTCCGCCGCTCCCGTATCTCCTCCTTCACCATTTTGTCCACTCTTACAATGGCTTACGAAGAGTAGTTATTCGGCATCCAAGCCAGCTGGGTAGCCCGCCGGATACGAGCTATGCAGCTTGTTGATCCACCTCCCTCCCCTCGCCTGATGGAGCTAGTTGCCGCCCCAAGCCGACACGCGGTTCAGCAAGTCGCCGCTCCAGGCCAGCTCGACGAGGAGCGGCGCACGGGCGTCGTTGCTGTCGTCCACGCCGCCGCCTCGTACCGCGTCTCCAGTTTCTCTGGCCAAGACTCCCATGCTAGCGGCCATGCCATGCAAGCAGTGACAAAAGCCGGGTGCGCGGAGAGTGACAAGTCGGTGGCCAGCGCCTCCTCGTCCGCCGCCATCATCAAGGAGAAGTAGAACACGGGAGGCCGCCGCCGCTTGGGTCCCATGAAGTCCACCGCGGAGGCGACGCCGACGTACACAACAGGTGTCTTGCCGGATCCTTTTGTTGCGAGGACCTTCGTCGACCCCGCATGGGATCCATGGAAGCGGGGAAGCCCCCTTCCACCATCATCTTCGACATTAGCCAATGATATCAGTTGGGCAGTGGGGAAGCGAGTCGTCCTTTGCGCTAGAGCATATACCTCCGGGGCTCCCGGCAGTTCGGTGATCGTGCTGCCGGACATGAGGAACACAAATCGATCGGCGGGCGACCATTTAGGCCAGGTATTATATACCCTGCTGTCCAGAACTAGCACCGCGTAGTTCATTTGAATGTAATGAAATCTGTCATGTTTGTATGAAAATCCGGTATTTTATATGATTTCCGTCGTTGTTTATATGAAATATCAGTTTGTCTACGTGTTTGCGTGAATTTTGTCTGGTTGGTTGAGTTGTTGTCATAATGTGTGCGGCTACGGTTGGATGGCGTAATTTGTGGGTCACCGGTCAGTCTGCGGGTGGCTCGGGCGGCGTGGTGGGACAAAAAAAACACAACTCGTGCGAGCTCGTCTCCAACGTGCGTGCTGGAGGATGCATGAGCACCCGAGACATTCCTCATTCATCGGTGGTAAAGGCACCGGTGGACAAAAGGGTCACTAATATTTTGGCTACCCCGGGCAAGATCCAAACAACCCCTCCCAACAGATTCAAATCTCTCGTTCGCTGTGGAATTTTGCCATGTGTTGTTTTCATGGACTAGCAAGATGCCCATGCATTGCACGAAACATCAAGATGCATTTTTTTACAAACTCCCGCATGCATGCAAGGGATAATTAATGTCCTGCTTTGCTAGTACTACGAGGCAAACAACATTAATATTGCATCAATTAGTGTTAGTGGCCTTGTATATCTGCAAATTGTATGATAGTGGCCCCTTGTATATAAAAATGGAGGGAGAAAGATGAGAGATAAGGTGAGGAGGAGTGGGGAGTGATGGTGACTAGTGGTCGGACTGGGCGGAGGCATGGGGATGGACGGTGCATTATGTCTAGGTTTGTATCTTTCTCGCACACACACGTAGGTGGGGGACATGCGCGAAGAGAAGAGGTGCACGCACGATGCACGTACTCCCGTCTCTTTCCCAACCACACCCACGTGGGTACACGGTGGAGCTCATTTCTGTATGAAAAGGCAGCCCACGTGGTAATTTGACACGTGTACTGGTTGTCCACTTGGTGGAGGGAGGATCGTCTACCACGGGTGAACAAACAAATTGCGACTTGACGTGTTATGTTAAAAAATAGGCAAACCATGTGGGGCCTACCTTAGAGGCAATGCTCTATACACTAGAGTACTTTTGATGTGTCCCGTCAACTCGCATAACAAGAAGAAGCTTGCTTAGTACATCGTCTCCCCCACCCACGGGCGCGGTGGCTCGCAGGACGAGGAGAAAAATTTACTACTCCCTCCGTTTACTCCTCGTCCCTACTACCTTGGTTAGAGAGATTATCATATTGTTTGGAATATATATGTCCTTTAGTACTCCCTCCATTTACTTATACAAGGCCACTATAAAAAAATATACATTTTGCATCTATACAAGGCCACAAATAGTAATCAAGATAAAAGTTACTACTCCCTCCTTTCCAGTTTATGGCTCAATTTCAAAATCTCTCCAACCAAGGTAGACAGTGAGTGGTTGAATTAATTTCGTAGTTTGCACAAGTAATTAGTACGCTCGTTTTTCTCAAGAAGTTATGTTTACCGAGGCATTAATTAGAACGAATGCATGAATGACCACTAAATCTCCATGAACTTCTACATGCATTGGTGAGTTTTCTCTTGACACTGCTTGCATCGGGTGATCTAATGCACCTCGAAATCCAACATGTGATGGTACTACTACTACTAGTAGAATTGAGACTTATCAAACGAAAAAACGAATGCTTTTTCGATGAGCCCTATAAACCCTAGTGGGTACGTACTCCGTAAAATCAGATTTTTCCAAAACTAAGTCTCTCAACCTTTATTTGCTTGTTTCCCTTCCTGCCTCCTTGCCTCGAACAGACTATGCCAAACTCCCCTGCCTGCCGTGCGGGAAAAGACCCGTCCTCGCCTTTTTTTAGTCCAGGTTTGTATCGATGGATCGCGTGAAGCAGCAAAAACCCAAGACGTGTATTGTATACTCCTCTGTCGATGCTCCCTTTCATGAATTCTGTATTTCCTATCGCCAACATGTGGGACATATAGCAACCGGGTCAATGTGTCAAGCACCAAATAACAGTGCGGAACAGTAGGGGGGATGCACCCCAATCGTACCGGCCCAGTAGTAGTAATGAGCAATGAGACGTCAAATCACAATGCCGCACCTTCCCAGACGGACGAAGCAACCATTATTTCACACTTCGGTTTGCCATCATCTCAAACCACGTACTATTGCTTCTCCCTCAAGAGGGACACGTGCATCGCCTTGGTACATCATGACACATGGGACCACATGATAGGCCCATGCTCCCCCGCCGATCGCTCGGTAAAATCACCTTATTTTTACTATACTTCCTCCATATCGGTTTACATGGCATGCACGCCATTCTAGGTTGAGAATTTAACTGGCTATATATGTGATGAACAATACACTAGCCTTCTAAAAAATGTATACTTTTGTACAGTAGTAGTATCGATGGATTGCGCCGTGGAGCAAAAATTGAAATTAAATAAAAGGTGGTACATATAGAGAGCGCTCGTCGCCAAATTATGCATATAGTACTATTAAAAAAGATAGTACATGCTTAAATGGGGTGCTAAATGAAATGTAAGAAATACTAGTATGTATTACCGAAGAGTTAAAGTAACAAGAAGAAACATAACATAGTTCTGCTGGGGGCTCAGCATAACACACCCCTCAAATTAAACTAAGCACACCTAGAATTAAACTATGCAACTAATTCAGTAGACACTGCACTAGAACCACCATGAGCAACGACATTGCCACCTTACTCAGAGTCCTCGTCCATGTCCTTGACTTCGTCCTTATCCCTCTTCCTCTTGCCCGATACTTCTTTGCTTGAACCGCACACTTGGCTCTTGCTCTTCATCCAACCCTTGTAGATATTGAAACAAAGGTAGCCATCCATTGCAGCGTAGTGGATGTGGTCTATATCTAGTACATTCCGCTGCCATGCATGATGATGAAACGTGTAATGAGGTTTCTCCAGTTTACCGTACAAAAGATGAACCATGGCTCCTGCCAGGGTCAGCATTGAAGGCTGGCCACTGGAGGGCAGCAGCCGATTCTTCTGCAGGTCAAAGGGGTTGCCTACAATGAGGCCTATCTAACCCATGACTTTTTTGTCGTTTGTAAAGTCTACAGTAATGAATTTGACTAGGTCGCTCTTGAGGAAGTTCTTAAAATCCTGGCATTCAACGTCGACATGGCATATGTGGTAGACCAAGCATAAGTCATGCATGCAAACCTAGATCATGGCGGGCTTGTTCCTCTCTTCCTCCTTTAGATCCTTCTCTCATCCCGGACTGTGGTGTACTCAACATCTAGCCCAGCGACCCACTCATCATTTGAGTTCTCGAACATGCGTCTGAAGCGAGCAAGGCATCCTTTGACCATCGCGGAAGAACAGGTGTAGATGACGTCGAACTCATCGCCGGTGATGGTTCTAACCTTGTACTCACCGCCGATCATGGAGATTTGGGACGCCATGGATTTGGGAGGAGGGTTAGGATTAGTGGAACTGCCATAATGTGAAAGGACGGGACGACTAGGAGCGAACCACCGTAATATTAAAGGACGTGCGGGGACGAGTAGGAGCGAATTGCCAGCGTGCGAACGGCAGGGTAGTGGCTTTCCATTCTCCCATGATACGGGCTTCCGAGAGCCCTTGGATCTGAGATCGAATGGTTGCACGGTGTGATTCTAGACCTATGGGTGAATATCCTATCCTGGAGGGTTATTCTGCAAATTTTCAGCAACTTAGCATGTGACCGTTCGATCTCAGATCCAAGGGCTGCCAGCAGCCCGTATCATGGTCGCGCCTAGCGCGGCCGTCGCATCGCTCGCGCGGTCGCGCTCTTGGAGATTTGACACGGTGCGTTAGGCTATCTGATGTTGGCATGTCATACATAGTCATCACTTAGTCACTCATACTACAACATGGTTAGCTATAAGGTTGGCTATAAGTGTATTTTTTTACTTCTCTCTATCTCTTTCTTCATACTCCCTCCGTCCCATAATATAAGAACGTTTTTGACACTAGTGTAGTGCCAAAAACATTCTTATATTATGGGACAAAGAAGTAGTATTTATTGCATTTGCCAAGGAGTGACCCCGTCCAATGAAATGGTGCTTAGATGAGGTGCTAAGGACATTAAATGGCCTAGCAATCAAGTCCTCAATGCATAGGTGCTTATTAGTTTTTTGTTGCTAAGTTTGCTTCATTTAATTAGCTATAGACTCAAATTGTCTTTTCGCCTAGGTACACGCGCTTAGCACCGTTTCTTCCTTGGGTTATCAAACTAGTCTCTCTCTTCTTAATTAACTTGCCACATCAGACTTTATGCCTATGTGGCAAGCTTAGCACATGTAGGAGCAAGTAAGTACTAGTACAATAGTGGGCGATAAGCCCACTTTACATGGCATTTTTGCATATGTGGAGGGAAGAGAGGCAAGGAAAAAGTGGAGAAGTGGGCTCTCATGCAAGAACCAGCCTGTACATGGTGGAGCATTGGGAGAGGCACCTGTATGGAGGTGGTCAGGAATCGGGAGACTCACACTGGTCGTAGCGCCGCAGTTAAAATGATAAGGGCAAGTCAAATCATGGGGCCCCACCTGTCCAGCAGTAACTCGCTGTCAAATCACACAGCCCTACGTTTGCAGCAGCCTACTCCCTCATCTGCTCACGTCTCTGTCGAACCGACTAGGCGGAATTGCCCCACCTACCGCACAGGAAAAGCCCCACCCTCGACTTTTAAATACAACTACATCCGCTTAAGAATCCAATGATATACTTTTTGTGACATAGTAACTCATATTTAGTTAGTCAAATGGATGACCTAGAACTACATGCACGCCCTATAAACCGAGAGGACTAAAAAAACGGGACGGAGAGGTTAGTTCAGAATGTACCTTTTTAGATCAATATAGTCGGGATTCACCAAGGAGCAAAACCAAGTGGTAGGCTGCTCCTGTCGTGTTGGCGTAGCAACTCAAGCAGGGTCAGTCCGCACACGAAATGGTGACACACTTAACAGGACCCCTTTGGCCGACATGTGGCTCATCCACTGTCTTGTTCCATGTGCAATGCACCAAATTACAGTTCGGAGCAGCGTTGGAATTGGAGGCACCCCGGTCGTAGCGCCGCAGTAATAGAAAATGAGCGATGAGGGGTCAAATCACAAAGCCCCACCTTTCCAACATTAAGCTGGACGGATGAAGCAACCATCATTTCACTCTAGGGCGCAAGAGCATAAAGAAAAGAGAAAACAATGATGTGTGCGGCAGCTACCTAGGGCACCCTAGGGTAGGGGTCTCCACTACAGATCCTTTTTTTGAAAGCGCCTCCACTACAAATCGGCTTCTCCCTCGTCCTCTTGAAGAAAACCGATGATGAGTGCGGCGGTAGGGTTTGTAGGAGTACTATGGCGTGCGGGACCACATCTTAGTAAACGGGAGAGGGATTGAGTTCGAGTCGACGGCTTAAATATGTGTGGGCTGCTTGGTTTTACGGGAACGAGGCAGCATTTTGGGTTCGGGGACTAGTGGAGATATAGTACGTACAAAAAAATGTGGATGTAGGTTCGACCGAAAGGCAATGATGCATGGGCCCTGCATTTTGATATACCCGGGGCCGCGTGAAATTTTCTACTCTACTCAAAACTAGTAAGGTACACATGCATTGAACGCATGAGATTTCAAAACCAAATTATGAATAAATACACACTATAGCATGTAAAGCTTTCGGTCATGTATGCATGATGTAGATGTTCGTTTAGTTCTTATAGTTCATCTAATTCAAAATCAATTAGTTTTATAAAAATGTTAAGATTCATGGGATTGTGCATTGTAAAGCATAAAGTAATAAATAAATAATGGCAATTCATTTAGAAAAAAAATTCAATTATGATACAGAAGATTCTAGAACAAAGGAGAAGTGCTTGTGTTTTGAGGTTTGTGCATTATGCTTAAGTTCAACCATGGAGTCTTCTAAATTGTACATGTGGCAGATCTGGTGGAATGTTGATGATATCCAACGGCCAGTAGTGCTCGGATTTGCCATGTCTGCACTGTCGAATTAGCTTCATCCAGCGACCATCTTTCAAAGTTATTGACACACTATATAGTTCTTGTGCCATAGTTGCATGTCTTGGAAAAAAGCTACTAGTGGGTTGTACTAGCTATTTAGGAATAGAAGATGTATACATGGAAGTTGTAGGGAAAGAGATGGCATGGAGTATCTCAATTTCTATGAGTAGGGATTGGAAAAGAGATGTCATTTGGTTCACATCATAGGAACTTTTCTATTGAATCTAGAGATGACATGTATCTCAATTCCTATGAGGAGGGATTAGAAAAGAGACATAATTTGGTTCATATCATAGGAACTTTTCTATTGAATATAAGCTAATGTTTATTTTCCTTTGAAAGTAAGGGAGTATAGGAATCCATTCATATGAACCAAGTGGCTCTAAAGCTATAGAAATGATATCATGTTTATTTCCTTTGAAATGTGGAGTATATGAATCTATTCCTATGAACCAATTGCCTCTAAAGGAAAAAATCCTATAAAAATCATATCATATAGAGTTCCTATGATATTCCTCGACACCAAAGGATGTTTGAAATTGCTGCGGGTGATATGATGGTCTTTCTTTGTAGACTCCTCTCCCGTATTTATAGTTACCTCTCGAAGATGAATGAAATGATATATACAGGGTATTCTACATGTGCAATTTGGTACACGAAAACTCGGTAAAATTTTGCGAGGTTCGAATTTTCAATAAAGCTATATGCACTGCATTTTGGAACGGAGGGAGCATATGACAGTTGCTAACACTCACGTGGAAGATTTGTGTGTAGGAGGAGTGGCTGTTCCGTTAAATGACATGGCAAAACTGACACTGTCGGATGCCGATCTAACGGTTCTTACAGCGTTCGTCAGGAAAAGGCTTGTGGCGAACGTTTGTCGGATAATGATTTATGGACACATGCATTGCATTGATACGTGCCCCCCTCTCTCCCACGCATACGCACCCTCACGAGTCACGACTCTCCCGAGTCCTCTCGCAGACTCGCACCCACCGTCTATCTGCAGGTAGACGTCACGCACATATGTGCTCTTCACACCCTTACACTCAGAACTTCTAAAGAATAAAAGACGTCGCGCACATGTTATTTTAGCTCACATGTCACACACTTATACTATTACTCTTGCAGCGAACGTTCTTTGGGCATAGTATATTGTACTCTCACGAAGAGAAGCGGTGCACGCACGCACTAGTTCTCTCACACCCACTCGCGGTACATGTAGGAGCTTATTTTTTTGAAGCTGGTACAACAAAATTACTCCACTATATATATAAGCAGGAGACTTAGCGCTTCCTTTACTAGGGTTCCTCTCGTTCACTCTCTCATGCTCTCCAGATCTAAGCAACACATAGGTGGCCACACTCTCTCTCAGCTCACGGCTGGTCACAAATCCGGCCGGACAACCTCGATCGGGCCAGGGGTGTAGGTGCATCGTTCACGCTATCGTCAGCGGCGAGGGAGAAGACCAACGGCTGCCCACGCGTCCCGATCGACGGCCGTGCCGTTCTCTCCGAGAGAGCGCCAGCTCGAGAGGGCCTTCGACCCCTTCTTCCTCCCTACGGTATTGTGGCCAAGATGCGGCCTCCCGACGCCGTCTTTGCCACATGCTGACGACCCTCGGGTATATATTCCTTCGAAACCTGCCTTGCTCTACTGCCCCAGCTCCCTTCATGAGGATCTTTCTCTACTTCTGTCCACTTTTCCAAAGCCACCTAGACTTTTACAATTATTAGAGGTAAAGCTAGTTCATACAGTCGACTCTAAGAGTTGGTTCAAACAGGGAAGAAAGTGGGAAAGCTGTAGCATGAATCTAGGACTTGGTTCTAAGAGGAAACGGGGGAAAGTAGTAGATACTGGCTACCCAACCAGTCTCTTGGTTGAAAAGACGAAGAAAGCATGGTGGATGGCAAAGGGTGGGGGGAAGTGGACCTATCTCTTGGTTGAAAAAGGAAAGGAAGTGACGGGTGTTGGGGGATAACTTAAATGAGAATGAGAAGGTCTAGATTTCCTGTTCTCACATAGGAAAATGTCGCCGAGGAGATAAAAAATGGGACAAATGCAGACATGCTGCCTGAGTGTTTGCTACTCTCGGTAGCCACATCTGCCTCACCACTTTATGCCCCTGTTGTCCCTACGCCCATATCGCTATCGTTAATGTAAAATCACATGAAGCATTAAGCAATGCCACCTAATGTCACTATAAGTAATGGTATAGTGCCGCTGGTAATTGAAGCAATGCCACTTCCATTTTATGAAGTGCTTCCGTCTTGCTTTATTTCCCATGAATTGTGTTTTTGCAGTTACACTTAAATCTCACATCGCTAACATTGCTTCATCCCATTGGAACTGAACAAATTTGATTGCACATTTACTGACCATGTGCTACTCTCATGACAGTAATACTAATGGTATTGTTCTGCATGTTCATCTAGTGGCAGTGTTGATGTGATGTGATGCTACTTACTTAAGGACACTTCATACTGTCAATCTAGTGCCATTTTTAACACAATAGATGCTGCTATTAATCATACGCCACTGCAAATATCTGTCACTATTTAAATAACCGTATTTCGTATTTGCGCAAACAGGGATGTCTGTCTCCATATCGTTTCGGGATGTCTGTCTCCGTATCATTTCTATCCGCGCAATCAAAAGCACACACCTCAGTTTTAGTAGAACTGCGCAAAATGAGATGTCTATCCCTCGTTGTCGTCGTCTAACCACCCGTCTTCCAGGTATTCCTACATCGGTAATTACTAGGCAGAATGACCAACGCAATCTAAATGAAGTTGATTCGTACGTTTTACTTCCTGATTGCAGTGTAGGGATGAGCGAAAACAACTGCATCCTAGTCCGGAATGCACTTTTTACTAGTTCATCCATGGACCGAGGACTAGCTGGCACGGCTGCACAGCGGTTTTTTGGTCAGGTGCGCGGACAAGAGGCATTGTGGTCTGCTTATTTCTGCAAATAGCGGTGCTTAAATTTAGTCGAATGCACAAGAATTTCACCTGGTCAGTACACTGCATGGTTCAGTTCAGCATTCCAGCTGAGACACAATTATAATTGGTTATTCTGGAATGAGAGAACCTAAACCTAGATGGTAGAAACAAGAAAAAACCAGAGTGAACTCTAGAAAATTTAAGCCTGCCGGGAGGCCCTTTACTCATAGAAGCCTTGATGGTTTTTTCCTGATTTGTAAACCTTCTCACAACTTTGTGTTTTGCTGTGAACTAGTATATGTTTGTTATTCTATAGAAACTTTATATCATTTTTTGGAACTAACCTATTGACATAGTGCCCAGTGCCAGTTGCTATTTTTGCTTGTTTTTCACTTCGCGGGAAATCAATATCAAACAGAGTCTAAACACCGCGAAACTTTTTGGAGAATTTTTATGGATTAGAACACCTAGGATGGGCCAGAGAAGTACCAGAGGCATGCACTGAGGGGAGCACAACCCACCTGGGCGTGCCTGGGGGGCCCAGGCACGCCCAGGTGGGTTGTGCCCACCTTGGTCCCTCCCGCACTGCCTCTTCGCCCTATAAGTTGCCAAATATTCGAAAAACCCTAGGGAGAACCCTAGATCAAAAGTTCCGCCACCGCAAGCCTTTATAGCCACGAACAACCAATCTAGACCCCGTTCCGGCACTTCGCCGGAGGGGGAAATCATCATCGGTGGTCATCTTCATCATCCCGGCAGCCACCATGATGAGGAGGGAGTAGTCCACCCTCGGGGCTGAGGGTTTGTACTAGTAGCTATGTTTTAATATCTCTCTCTCTCTCTCACTCGCTCTCTCTCTCTCTCTCTTGTTCGTGAGATGGCACGATCTTGAGGTATCACGGGATTTGTTAATATAGTTGGATCATATGGTGTTTTCCCCTCTCTATCTTGTTGCGATGAATTGAGTTTTCCCTTTGAGATTTCATTTTATCAGATTGAATACTTTTATGGATTTGAGAACACTCTATGTATGTCTTGCTATGAATACCCGTGGTTACAATGGGCTATCGTATTGATTCACTTGATATATGTTTTGGCACTCAACTCACGGATTCCCGAGGTGACATTAGGGTAATCTATGCATAGGGGTTGATGCATGTTCTTGTCTTTGTTTCTCCGGTAGAAATCTTGGGGTACTCTTTGAAGTTCTTTGTGTTGGATTGAGTATTATGAATATGAAATTATTTGGTGTTATTTTAGTATGAACTCTTGGATAGATCGATCGGAAAGAATAGCTTCGAGGTGGTTTCGTACCCTACAAACAATTTCGTCTTATGTTCTCTGCTAGATAGGAACTTTGGAGTGATTCTTCATCGCATGTTGAGGGATGGTTATATGATCCAATTAGATCAGCATTGTTGAGAGATTGCACTAGCGAAAGTACGAACCCTAGGCCTCATTTCCAAGCTTTGCAACCTTTTGTGCTCACTTTTGTTACTTGCTACCTTGCTGTTTTTATTGTTCCTATTACAAAAATCAATATCTACTATCATTACTACACTTTTATTACCATATCTTCACCGAACTAGTGCTTCTATACAAATTACCATTTTATTTGGTGTGTTGGGGACACAAGAGGCTTTTTATTATTTGGTTGCAGGGTTGTTTGAGAGAGACTATCTTCATCCTATGCCTCCGACGGATTGATAAACCTTAGGTCATCCACTTGAGGGAAAATTGCTACTGCCCTACAAAATGTTGCGCTTGGAGGCCCAACACGTGTTTATAAGAGTAAAGTTGCATAGTATACATCAATGATCATCGAATATGAGAGGGACTTGAACTTGGAGTTCTTCTATGACAATGTCGGTAACCATGTGAAGCCATCTAGAGACCCTGACCGCATACAAGCATTCCTTCAAACATACTGGCAGATTGAAGATGCAAACACCCACCATCAGCTCAAGGAAAATCTCGTTGAGCACCGTTGGTAGAGGCATAGCCAATGGCATTGGGCACCATTGGCAAAGGCACCGACCAATTTTACATTCATTTCATTTAATTCTTGTGTGATTGGTACCATTGTTGTATTCAGAAAAACTGTTGTATTGAATTACTAGTTTTACTTGGTGACTTGAATAATCATTGTAATTTGGATTCATAATATTCACATTTTATGTTATTTGAATTCATATTACTGTCGTATGTGAGATATGTGTCCAATTCTGATAAATGAATATTCTGTTTTACAGTTCCGCTATGCGGGGTCTGTTCGGCCGCAGCCCGCGCGAGCCCGCAAAACGCGTTTTCCATGAACTGGAAATGCGCGATACGGGTCGGCAATTTAAGGGGTCTGATAAAGATGCTCATAGTCGGGATTCTTTTCTTTAGAAATGGACCCTGAAGTTCTTAGCATTGCCGTATAAGTCCTTTAAGTCATGTAATGGAATAGTATTGTGCCTACAAAATCTTTCAGAATTTTCTTAGGCCCTCTTCACTTAGGCCCCGTTTGGTAGCTTAGTTTTTTCTACATACTGCAGGAATACTACAGTTTTCTAAATTAATATGGTTACCGGGATTGTTCTTTATAATAAAAAAGTGACCCCTTCCCCGACGTCCTTCTCTATGATACAATACCTCCTACAATGTCCTCCTCTGCCTTGCGGCCGCCTGACTCCCCCAATTCCCCCCCTCCTGCCCCATTCAGCTTAGGATCCTCGTTCAAAATTCAAATTGTGATGCTGCCCCGCATGATTCCTCCAAAGGTCCACACCCTCCTCTCTTCCCCATCTCGACACACTTAGTTTTCCGCTACCCTGCTTGCTCGCTGTCGCCACTATGGTGTGGAGGCCACTCCATTTGCTAGCGCCGCTAGCTCGCCCGTGCTAATAAGTAGAAGTTGCAACCCTAGCCCACCTACTTTGCTCGGCGTCGCCCGGACCTTGTGGAGGCCGCAAACCTTTCTGGCAGGGCCACTTCACGTCACTGGACATCATGGAGGTTGCACCCATGCTTTGTGGGCATCATGGACCCGGTGGGCGCGACTCGTGAGTCAGTTAGTTTATAGTAGCTTAATGACTGCAATTCATGGTTGTAGACTTGGAGCTTAATTTACAAGACAGGAATCCTGGAGCTCTTGAAGTAGTACACATCAGATAAGAGGATTTAAAAAGTAGGAAACAATGGTTGGACCTTCGATGGCCAGATCGTGCACCTGATACAGTCCCATCAGTATCATATCAATACAACTATGCCTATTAGCTCTGTATTCTGTAGTGTGGTGTTGCCCAAGTTTTAGTATCCAACCCTTCTTCTACAACAATGCCATGTTTACATATTTTTCTAGTAACCCTTGAGAACTATTTTGTTCAAGCATACACTACAAAAAAAGTGACATCCGTGACATTATTGCCCGTACGAAAACTTTTTCTGTCATGCTTATGAAACTTCTATGACGATAATTGTGACAAAAACACATATCATCATAGATGTGGTGGGCTCCTACTTGTATGATAAAAAATCATGATAGAAATTGGGCCATGACAGAAAAAATCATGGTAGAAGCAAGGGCGAGGAAAATATCGGGGAGTTCCCGGTTACGGTGGGTGGTCGGGGCCGAGCGATGCACTATGGTTTGCGTGTTTCTCTCATACGCGCGTGTGTGTGAGGCGTTGGCTAAATGAACCCGAGCAAGGCGTTCGCTTACTGAAGTGAAGCGATTGCACTAGCTACATTACTGAACCGGAGTGATCGATCCCTTGGACGTTAACTAAACCCAAGCGATTCCTTCGCTGCTGACTGAACCCGAGCAATTCCTTCCTTACTGCTGCTAATTGAACCCGACTGATTGATCGATGTTGCTGCTTACTGAAGCCGATCGAGCACCCGTGTGAGACGTAGCCAGCCGGTGTTGGGTTGCCTCTCGATGAACAACGGCCATTGCTACCACGCATGTGGTACATAGAATGAGCTGAGACATGGTGAGTCAAGCCGGTTGGTTGGTTGTGGACGAACAGTTCCTGGTGGGGGTTGGATGAACAGGACCTCGTGGTTGCCACTGGATGAACATGAACCCAAGGAGGCCGCCACATCCCTACCTATTGGGGGTGAGTGAACAGGACCCCGTGGAGGCTAGATGAACAGTAGCCGGTGGAGGCTGGATGTAGCGACCTGACCCGAGTGGATCACGTCTACTGTGCTACGATGCCATCCCTGGATCAGTAATGCTGACACCACACAGTACATCGAGGATTTATAGCAGAGTTGCAATCACACTCTTATTACATCGATGGCTCAAAAAGAACTTATTACAATAATCATGGCTTAAGGCCATCTAATAACGATAACAGCGGAAGACTTGGAAGATAAGTGAGTCCATCAACTCCAACGGCATCACTGAGTATAGAACCACGACCTAAAACGGCACCTTAATCGACATCTGAAAAGTCTGCAACATGAAAAGTTGCAGCCCGAAAACGGGTCAGCACATGGAATATGCTGGCAATGTAACACATAGAGAATAATAAAAGAGTAGGCTATTCTACATGCACATATGGCTGGTGGAAAGCTCTATGGTTACAGTTTTGCATAAAGCCAGTTTTTCCCTACTGCAAAGGAATAAATTTATTTAACTATCATGGTGGTTGTTAAACATTGAGAATGGTTGACAGCATCCTCAATCCCAATTAAAAGTACTCATTTAAAAACCCAACAATATTAATTAGAGTAACATGTTGAGATTCACAAAGATATTCAAGTACTAGATACTCAAGTTGTCCATAACCGGGGACACGGCTAATCATGATTAGTTTATACACTCTGCAGAGGTTTGCACACTTTTCCCCACAAGACTCGATCGCCTCCGTTTGGTTTCTCGCACTACATGGTGTTTGAGAAACGGATGACCGAGACACAGTCTTTCAGAAGCGCTAGCACCTTACATGTGGGTAGACCTGTACACCTACATCCCCTACATCTGCTAGCCTACCCGTAAGAGTTCGCACAACTTACTCCACTATGCCAGAGCCCATAATGGCTTGTGGCTGCACACGTAAGTTACTAGTATGAATTATCTTATGATCCCTTTGAGCCTGGGTGGCGGTCCAAAAAAAACAGGCAAGTCCTGATAGACATCAGGTGCCTCAATCCACCCAGATGTGTGTTTAAGTTGCCACCTTAGATAAACCATTAAAATTATCAATCTCACATCTGTCATGGATATCACTCACCCAATCCACGTCTACTAGCATAGCATGGCAATATAAGCAAACGTAGAGTAACTCCCAAAGGTTTCATAATAATACAGGTAATAGGTACTACCCATCTACTTCCCATCCCACAATTTAATTAGATCCTAATCATGCAATGTGTGAGGATTGATCTAATGCATAAAAACTGGGTTGTAGAAAAGGTATGATCAAAGTGTTACTTGCCTTGCTGAAGATCCGCGAAACCTAGAGACTCGAAGTAACAAGCGGCGCACTCCGGGTGATCTATCGCAGACAAACAACAAGCATACAATA
The DNA here is from genome assembly GCF_018294505.1 of Triticum aestivum. Lineage (NCBI taxonomy): Eukaryota > Viridiplantae > Streptophyta > Magnoliopsida > Poales > Poaceae > Triticum > Triticum aestivum. The sequence continues at coordinate 380,889,771 of NC_057798.1, forward strand.
AGTACTCATCTAATGCACAGGTAAAATCTCGAATAAAATATCCAACCAGAAAGTTCAACTTAAGAACCCCGGTGGCAAAAGAAACGAATCAAATAAAGCAATGAAAGTCAAACGACGAAAGAAAACAACTCGGTTCTAGCAAGTTGAAACTAAGTCAAATTTTATAGTAGCAAAACTTTGTTTAAGTTGATTAGTCGGAACGGCGGTTTCGAAACGAAACTCCAGGCGCTTGAATCACCTGATTCCGATAAACGAGTGGAAAGATAGACTAGAAAGAAGATCGGATCTGAAATCACGATCGGAAGAATCGCGGAATAAATCCGACGAGAAAAGAGAACGACGAACGGTTAAACGAACAGACGTTCATTAACCGAGGCGATCCGGTGATCACGTTCGTTAAGACGAACGGTCCGGCGAACGCTCGCTAAACAAAACCGGAAAGAAAAACCGGCAAGAAAAACCGATCTAGGGTTTCGGAAAGAAAAACCGAACGAAAAACCGATCTAGAAAACCGGAACGGTTAGAAGAAAACGATCCGAGAAAAAGAGACGCGGGGCAACCTCGGCGAGGTCTTCGGTGAGGGGCTCCGGCGGCGGCGGCGTTGGGTGGCGGCGGCGGCGTTGGGTGGCGGCGGCGTGGGGCGGCGCAGTGGTGAGGGGCGGCGGCGTAGGTGGTGGTGAGGAGAGGGGAGGAGGGGTTTGGTTTGATGTGTTAGAGGGGGGGGGTGCTTGGGTATTTATATTGGGGAGGGGAGGGTTTTGCTTGGGGTAGGGGGCAAGAAATAGATTAGGATTAGGAAACAAGAGAAATAGATCTAGGAATAGATACGGAATAAACGAAGTAGGAAAAGAGTCCTACTAGGACAAGGAAAAAGGAGCGGCGGCGGCTCCCTGGTGCCTGGCGCTAGGCGCGCGGTGGCCTGGGGCGCGGTGGCCTTCGGCCCGGCTGGGCCTTGGCCTGGCCGGCCTTGGTCCAGTTTTTTTTAAACGGTCTCGCTCGCAGAAAAAAAACAAAAAGAAATCTAAACGAACTCCAAAAAATCTAAAGTAAATTTTCCCCGACTCCTAAAAATGAGCCGAACAAAATGAACTTTTCTCCGGACCTAAAATGCAATTTTTGAAAACGCGCATTTTTCCCTAAGGCAAATAAACTTCGAGAAAAATCCAAAATTTGATTTATTTATTAAATCTTCATTTTTCCTAAATTTTGGGAAAGTCATATTATTCCCTCTCTTATTTTTTTATATTGGAAAAATATTTGAAGATAAAATAAATAAATCCAATGATCCTCTTTTCATAATTTTGAGAGAACTCAAATACGAAAATAATGAAATCTCCAACTCTCTCCGAGGGTCCTTGAGCTGCGTGAAATTTCTAGGATCAACAAAATGCAAGAAAATATGACATGCATGATGATCTTATGTATAACATTCCAAATTTGAAAATTTGGGATGTTACAAACCTACCCCCCTTAAGATGAATCTCGCCCTCGAGATTCGGGTTGGCTAGAAAATAGGTGAGGGTGGTCCTTGAGCAAATCTTCTTCTCTCTCCTAGGTGGCTTCATCCTCAGTGTGGTGGCTCCACTGAACCTTGCAAAACTTGATAACCTTGCTGCGAGTAACTCTGCTGGCATATTCGAGAATCCTGACTGGTTTCTCCTCATATGTTAAATCATCCTTCAACTGAATTGCTTCAAGTGGCACTGTATCTCTTAGCGGTACTTCCGCCATCTCGGCTTGACATTTCTTCAGCTGGGAAACATGGAACACATCATGAACTCCTGACAGTCCCTCTGGCAATTCCAGCTTATAAGCGACTTCTCCCATGCGTTGCAAAATCCTATACGGTCCAACGAAACGTGGTGCTAACTTTCCTTTAACTCCAAATCGCTTAACTCCTCGAAGTGGGGATACTCTGAGATAAACTCTGTCTCCAACTTCATATTCTATCGCCTTGCGTTTTGAATCCGCATAGCTTTTCTGTCTGGACTGGGCTACCTTGAGCCTATCGCGAATCAACTTAACCTTCTGTTCAGACTCCTTAATCAAATCTGGTCCAAACAACTGACGGTCTCCAACTTCGTTCCATGATAACGGTGTCCTACACCTCCTTCCGTATAAAGCTTCGAAAGGTGCCATCTTCAAACTAGTTTGGTAACTGTTTTTATAGGAAAACTCCGCATACGGCAAGTTATCGTCCCAACTAGATCCATAATCTAGGGCACAAGCTCTCAACATATCTTCCAAAATCTGATTGACTCTCTCAGTCTGTCCATCTGTCTGTGGGTGAAAAGCTGTACTGAATTCTAGCCTGGTTCCTAACGTTTCATGCAACTGATTCCAAAACTTGGAGGTAAATTGTGTTCCTCTATCTGATACGATACTCCTCGGAACTCCGCGCAAACACACAATTCTGGTCATGTATATCTTTGCCAACTTTGCGCTGCTATAGGTAGTCTTAACTGGAATAAAATGCGCTACCTTCGTCAAGCGGTCGACTATAACCCAAATCGAATCATAGCCTGAACGAGTCCTTGGCAAACCTATGATGAAATCCATGCCTAGTTTATCCCACTTCCATTCGGGTATCGGCAATGGCTGCAACAATCCTGCTGGCTTCTGATGTTCTGCCTTCACTCTCAGACATACATCACAAACTGCTACATACTCTGCAATATCCTTCTTCATTCTGGTCCACCAGAACGTTTCTTTCAAATCCAAATACATCTTGGTATTTCCTGGGTGAATCGAGTAGGGTGAATCATGTGCCTCTTTCAGAATCAACTTCCTGATCTCTGGGTCATTTGGCACGTAAACACGGTCCTCAAACCATAGGGTATCGTGCTCATCCTCACGAAATCCCTTTGCTTTTCCTTTGCTCATTCTCTCTTTTATAGCAGCAATTTCCTTGTCGGATTTTTGAGCCTCTCTGATTTTATCCATCAATGTTGACTGAATCTCCAATGCTGCTACATAGCCTCTCGGAACTATTTCCAAACATAGCTCACGAAGGTCTTCTGCTAACTCCTTTGGTATTTCTTCCGTCAATAGCGTATTGACATGACTCTTGCGGCTCAATGCGTTAGCTACTACATTAGCCTTTCTGGGATGATAATGCAATCTCATATCATAATCCTTGATAAGCTCCAACCATCTCCTCTGTCTAAGGTTTAACTCCTTCTGCGTGAAAATGTACTTCAAACTCTTGTGATCCGTGTACACCTCACAATGATTTCCAATGAGGAAATGTCTCCATGTCTTGAATGCATGCACTACGGCTGCCAACTCCAAATCATGTGTGGCATAATTTAATTCATGAGGTTTCAGTTGTCGTGAAGCATACGAAACAACTCTTCCTTCCTGCATAAGCACTGCTCCAAGTCCTCGACGTGAAGCGTTGCAATACATCTCATAATCCTTGGTCTGATCTGGCAAAATTAGCACTGGTGAGGTAACCAATCTTTTCTTCAACTCCTGAAAACTTGCCTCACAGTCCTCAGTCCATATGAACTTGGTATCCTTTTTCAACAACTCCGTCATAGGCTTTGCAATCCTTGAGAAATTCTCAATGAATCTCCGGTAGTATCCTGCGAGTCCAAGAAAACTCCGGATCTCTCCAACTGTCGTTGGTGCCTCCCAATTGGTTACGGTCTCAACCTTTGTGGGGTCAACTGCTATACCTTCTCCGGATATAACATGTCCAAGAAATCCAACTTCCTTTAGCCAAAACTCACATTTGCTGAACTTGGCATATAACTGATGTTCCCTTAGTTTCTCCAAAACCAATCGCAAATGTTCCTTATGCTCTTCTTCATTTTTCGAGAAAACCAAAATATCATCAATGAACACCACGACGAACTTATCCAAAAACTCCATAAACACTTTGTTCATCAGGTTCATGAAATAGGCCGGTGCGTTAGTCAGTCCAAATGACATAACGGTGTACTCATACAATCCATATCTTGTGGTGAACGCTGTCTTAGGTATGTCCTGCTCTCGAATCTTCAGCTGATGGTACCCTGATCGCAAATTGATCTTGGAAAACACTTTAGCTCCTTGCAAACGGTCAAACAGATCATTTATCATTGGTAGTGGGTACTTGTTCTTGATTGTTACTGCATTCAATCCATGATAATCAACAACCATCCTTAACGATCCATCCTTTTTCTCCACTAACAGTACGAGTGATCCCCAAGGCGAAGAACTTGGGCGTATATAACCTTTATCCAACAGCTCCTTAATTTGATTCTTAATTTCCACAAAATCCTTTGTTGGCATTCGGTATGGTCGTTTCGATATTGGGCCTGTACCTGGCAATAACTCAATCAAAAACTCAATGTCTCTATCCGGTGGCATTCCTGGCAACTCTTCCGGAAATACATCAGGGAAATCCTTTACTACTGGTACCTCTTCTTGCACAACTCCTGTTAGGCAGTTTACTTGTGTCCTGTTTGGCACATGCCGGGATACATACTTGATCCTTCTTCCTTCTGGTGTGGTAAGCAAAATTGACTTACTAGCACACTCAATGTTCCCTTCATACTTCAATAACCAATCCATGCCTAATATCACATCCAATCCTTGAGTTTCTAGAACTATTAGGTCTGAGGGAAAAACATAGTTACCAATCCGTAATGGCAGTCGATCACACCATATACTAGCTATGTATTCTGCTCCAGGTGAGGTTACTAGCATGGGTGACCTAAGGGCTTGGGTTGGTAATTTGTACTTATCCACAAATCCCCTTGATATGTATGAATGTGATGCACCAGTATCGAAAAGAACTAGTGCAGTAAATGACTTAACCAAAACTTACCGATTACTGCATCGGGCTGATCTTCTACCTCCTCCACATCAATGTGGTTCACCTGTCCCCTGTCGAAAGGGTTCGGCTTCTTCCCAGAGCTTCCATTGCCATTTCCATTCTGGCCTTCGGGACATTCATTTGCATAATGTCCGGTCTTGGAACACTTGAAACAAGTGACGTGGCTCAAATCCTTCTTGGATGGGGTTGTTGGTGTGCTGCGGTTCTGTCCACTACTTCCTCCATTCCCATTACCATTCTTGTGGCCATTATGGTTGTGCAAACTACTTCCCCCATGGGTATGCTGAAACTGCACTCCCTGTTTAGGGGTATAATGGGGCTTCTGCTGGGCTCCAGAGTTAAACTTCCCCTGCCCATACTTCCTCTTGCGATTCTCAATTTGCTGCTGCTTTCCTTCAATCATGAGGGCGCGGTCTACCAACTCCTGGTAGTTATTGAATCTTGCTACCATCAACTACAGGCTTAACTCATCATTCAGTCCTTCCAGAAACTTCTCCTGCTTAGCTGCGTCTGTAGCAACGTCATCTGGGGCATAACGTGCTAACTTACTAAAATTATCCACATACTGGCCAACAGTCCTTCCTCCTTGGCGTAAGTTGCGGAACTCACGCTTCTTCATGGCCATAGCTCCTGCTGAAACATGGGCAGTGCGGAAAGCTTGCTGAAACCGATCCCATGTGACAGTGTCTACAGGGTAAGTGGCTGTGAAATTCTCCCACCATGCTGCTGCGGGTCCGTCAAGCTGATGTGCAGCAAACTTCACCTTCTCACCATCTGTGCATCCTGCAGTGGTCAACTCCCTTCCTATCTTGCGGAGCCAATCATCTGCTACAATCGGCTCGGTGCTACTAGAATACACCGGTGGATGCAGCCTAAGGAAACGAGTCAAGTGATCCCCAGGTGGTGGTGGTGGTGGGTTGTTGTTATTGTTGGCTTGGTTCTGTACCAATGTCTGAATCAAGGTATTCTGCTGCTGAATTAACTGGGTGATCTCTGGCGGAAAAACAAACTCGGGGTCGCGTCTCGGAGGCATCTGAAGGGTTTTAGAAAAGACGAGAAATTAAGAATAGAGTAGGGTCTAGAGAGAAAACACTACCCGAATGCTCATGAGACAAATGCACACAAAATGACTTCATTCAATTCAAACAAAGGGCTTACAACGATCTAACTATCGCAAAAGTGCGTGTACTATGATGTTTACATGGAGGGGGGGTCATCTATTAATTTGAACCAGTGGAAGATTCCATGATGTCTGCTCCAGCTTCGTCTTCAAAGTCGGGCTCGCTTGGATCTGAATCGGTGTCGTCGATGATGATGTAGTTGCTCGGACAGTCGACGTACTTGTCTTCATTCTTGAGCTCCAATTTCTTCTTGAGTTCTTCAATCTCATACTTAAGATCGTTATTGTGCCTTACGACAGCTACGATCTCGTCCACGTAGTCCTTGCGTAGAGTCTTCATCTCTCCTTCAAGTTCGATGATCCTTCCCTTCGCATTCTTCAACTCTATCATATCATTGCACATCTGGTTTTCCTGGCGTCGAATGTGCTGATTTAACTCCTGGATGAAAGCTGCAATGGATCTGTCCTTCTTGGTGCTGACTATCTCCCATTGTTCATTCCGGCGTCCGCAAATCTGGTAGATAGTGTCCTTGAGATCTTCTTGATAAACTTCTCCAATGCGTCCCATGGTGATATGAGCTGCCATGCTCTTTCCCAGACTCCAAGTTGGTGCACTGAAAACACTATCTATAGGCTTGGTGATTGGGGCGAATGTCCTTCCCGGAACATGGGCTTGAATCTTCCAGCGCTCCTCTTCAGGCAGAGTGGCGTTGAAAGTCCCGGTGAAGCTTGGTAGTCCAATGTTCAGGTACTTGGTGACTTCCTTTAAGTGAAATCCAAAAGGTGTGCCTTCATCCGGTTGAGCGTACTTAATCTTGGCGTCCGTCATCCTAAAAGAGTAGAAAAGATGAGGAGTTAGAAAATGGGAAGAGAGTAGTGATCTATGGCTTTAACTTAGTGGTCGTGTCCTACAGTCAGCGTGTGCTCTGATACCATCTCTGTAGCGACCTGACCCGAATGGATCACGTCTACTGTGCTACGATGTCATCCCTGGATCAGTAACGCTGACACCACACAGTACATCGAGGATTTATAGCAGAGTTGCAATCACACTCTTATTACATCGATGGCTCAAAAAGAACTTATTACAATAATCATGGCTTAAGGCCATCTAATAACGATAACAGCAGAAGACTTGGAAGATAAGTGAGTCCATCAACTCCAACGGCATCACTGAGTATAGAACCACGACCTAAAACGGCACCTTAATCGACGTTTAAAAAGTCTGCAACATGAAAAGTTGCAGCCCGAAAACGGGTCAGCACATGGAATATGCTGGCAATGTAACACATAGAGAATAATAAAAGAGTAGGCTATTCTACATGCACATATGGCTGGTGGAAAGCTCTATGGTTACAGTTTTGCATAAAGCCAGTTTTTCCCTACTGCAAAGGAATAAATTTATTTAACTATCATGGTGGTTGTTAAACATTGATAATGGTTGACAGCATCCTCAATCCCAATTAAAAGTACTCATTTAAAAACCCAACAATATTAATTAGAGTAACATGTTGAGATTCACAAAGATATTCAAGTACTAGATACTCAAGTTGTCCATAACCGGGGACACGGCTAATCATGATTAGTTTATACACTCTGTAGAGGTTTGCACACTTTTCCCCACAAGACTCGATCGCCTCCGTTTGGTTTCTCGCACTACATGGTGTTTGAGAAACGGATGACCGAGACACAGTCTTTCAGAAGCGCTAGCACCTTACATGTGGGTAGACCTGTACACCTACATCCCCTACATCTGCTAGCCTACCCGTAAGAGTTCGCACAACTTACTCCACTATGCCAGAGCCCATAATGGCTTGTGGCTGCACACGTAAGTTACTAGTATGAATTATCTTATGATCCCTTTGAGCCTGGGTGGCGGTCCAAAAAAAACAGGCAAGTCCTGATAGACATCAGGTGCCTCAATCCACCCAGATGTGTGTTTAAGTTGCCACCTTAGATAAACCATTAAAATTATCAATCTCACATCTGTCATGGATATCACTCACCCAATCCACGTCTACTAGCATATCATGGCAATATAAGCAAACGTAGAGTAACTCCCAAAGGTTTCATAATAATACAGGTAATAGGTACTACCTCATCTACTTCCCATCCCACAATTTAATTAGATCCTAATCATGCAATGTGTGAGGATTGATCTAATGCATAAAAACTGGGTTGTAGAAAAGGTATGATCAAAGTGTTACTTGCCTTGCTAACGATCCGCGAAACCTAGAGACTCGAAGTAACAAGCGGCGCACTCCGGGTGATCTATCGTAGACAAACAACAAGCATACAATAAGTACTCATCTAATGCACAGGTAAAATCTCGAATAAAAGATCCAACCAAAAAGTTCAACTTAAGAACCCTGGTGGCAAAAGAAACGAATCAAATAAAGCAACGAAAGTCAAACGACGAAAGAAAACAACTCGGTTCTAGCAAGTTGAAACTAAGTCAAATTTTACAGTAGCAAAACTTTGTTTAAGTTGATTAGTTGGAACGGCGGTTTCGAAACGAAACTCCAGGCGCTTGAATCACCTGATTCCGATAAACGAGTGGAAAGATAGACTAGAAAGAAGATCGGATCTGAAATCACGATCGGAAGAATCGCGGAATAAATCCGACGAGAAAAGAGAACGACGAACGGTTAAACGAACAGACGTTCATTAACCGAGGCGATCCGGTGATCACGTTCATTAAGACGAACGGTCCGGCGAACGCTCGCTAAACAAAACCGGAAAGAAAAACCGGCGAGAAAAACGGATCTAGGGTTTCGGAAAGAAAAACCGAACGAAAAAACGATCTAGAAAACCGGAACGGTTAGAAGAAAATGATCCGAGAAAAAGAGACGCGGGGCAACCTCGGCGAGGTCTCCGGTGAGGGGCTCCGGCGGCGGCGGCGTTGGGTGGCGGCGGCGTGGGGCGGCGCGGTGGTGAGGGGCGGCGGCGTAGGTG
>NC_057798.1:380899073-380920405 GCF_018294505.1 Triticum aestivum
CTCCGAAAAATCTAAAGTAAATTTTCCCCGACTCCTAAAAATGAGCCGAACAAAATGAACTTTTCTCCGGACCTAAAATGCAATTTTTGAAAACGCGCATTTTTCCCTAAGGCAAATAAACTTCGAGAAAAATCCAAAATTTGATTTATTTATTAAATCTTCATTTTTCCAAAATTTTGGGAAAGTCATATTATTCCCTCTCTTATTTTTTTATATTGGAAAAATATTTGAAGATAAAATAAATAAATCCAATGATCCTCTTTTCATAATTTTGAGAGAACTCAAATACGAAAATAATGAAATCTCCAACTCTCTCCGAGGGTCCTTGAGCTGCGTGAAATTTCTAGGATCAAAATAATGCAAGAAAATATGACATGCATGATGATCTTATGTATAACATTCCAAATTTGAAAATTTGGGATGTTACACTGGAGGAAGTCGACGGTGGATGAACAGTAGCCGGTGGAGGCTGGAGGAAGTCGACGGTGGATGAACAGTATCCCGTGGAGGCTGGAGTGAGGCAGTATACGGTGGATGAATAGTAGCCCATGGAGTCCTGTTTTGCGGTACGCCACACCCCTTCTGATGAACAGGACCCCGTTTTGGCGCTCGAACAGAAGTCCGTTTCCTCCGTTTTACGGTATGCCACACCCCTCCCGATCAACAAGACCTTTTTTCGACCATAGGCGGTTGGAGAGATGTTTGTTTCCTTCATTTTGCGTTATGCCACACCCCTCCCCATGAACAGGATCTGCATCAACCGTAGCCGGTCGAACAAAAGGCCGTTTCCTCCATTCTGTGGTATGCCAGACCCATTTTGGCTATTCCGTCCAAGCCGGTTGGCTCCCGTTGAACATGACGCATTCCGACCCAGTCGGGTGCCTCCCGATGAACCAAATGTTGTTTCTCCATTCTGACTCAACCGGTTGGCTGCCGATGAACATGACGCCATTGATGTACGCGTTTGAGACCACTCCCGTATGTACATACGTTGCTTTCTTTTTGCAACGTGGTTGTACATATATGTACATGATTTAGACGGGACTGCCTGAATTGATACTGCTCCTTACTCGGCCATGGTTCATCATGGTAGATAGACCGATCGACCAGTATGTACGTCCATGTTTGCGACCAGACGGACAATAGTATGTACGCTTCGACCGGGTGGGTCCCAGCTATCAGGGAGGATAAGGATGCACTTCCTTGCGCACGAAGATATAGTTGGTGGGTCCCAGCTGTAAGGGAGAGGAATCATTCCCCCCTCGTAATAAGGAGGCACTTCCATGCGTGCGAAGATGTAGCTGGTGGGTCTCAGCTGTCAGGTGGAGGAAACTTTTTTCCCACATAATAAGGAGGCACTTCCTTTCATGTGAAGATGTAGCTGGTGAGACCCAATTGTCAGGAGGAGCAATCATTTTTGTTCGGTAATAAGGAGGCACTTGCTTGCGTGCAGCCATGGACCATGTGGGTCCTTACTGTTAGCCTCTCCACTTACATCCCTCTTCCGATGGTTGTCGTTTGTTGACCACGCCACACCGACAACATAAACACGGCGGATGACGGCGAGGCCCATGAAGGGAACGACCCAGAGTTGACGAAGCCACAACAATGGATGCCCATGCCGAGGGGAGTACGAGGGCTGACTAGTTCGCCTATCGGGTGAGGTTGCCGTCGCCAGAAAATAATAGGAGGTGCGGGTGGGTAGAGGGATGGCCTGCCTAGCGATGGGAGTAGGGTGGGCCGGTGAGGCCATAGCGGTAGCACAGCCTGCCATGGGGGGAGGGAGCAAGTAGTCCCGCCAGCGCTGATTTGGATGGCCGGGGCAGGAAGATCTGAGATTGAAGAAGCACGACGGTCGTTGGATGGACATCCAACAGTCACTGATCTCGTGTGCTGACTAAGTTGACACCGACTTGCGTAGAGATCAACCTATTTTTTAGGAAAGTGTACGTGTCAACCTAGTAGGCCCACAAGCCACAGGTCATTCTCAAATATGTGGAAAACAACATATGACTCATCTGCCATTATTTCTAGTACTTTATAGCCCATTTGCTAATTCTTAAGGATTTTTTGAAGCCCATATTCTTTTTGTAGCATTACATCCCATATTCAGACCACGATTAAAAAATAAACCAAAACTTTGCATATTTCGGTGTGGTCCGAACTATTTTTAATCCTGAAATTTTGAGTCACATTCAAACTAATTTGAAAAATAAATATATATCAATTTAAAACCCAACATAATTTTCCCCGCAAAAAACATTGAAATTTAAAATCTCGAAATCCTAAAAAATATATTTGAAGCTAATTGCTAGTTTGTTGTGTCTTTAAAATTTACAGCCTGTTTCTTACAACTTATAGCCCATTTTCTGGACAAGCGTATACATCCCTCACCATCTTGAAATATTTGCAGCCCAACAGGGTTGAGAAAAGCAAGTAGGCCTTGGTTGGGTATTCTATAAAAAAATAGAACTGGGCTAGCCATTTTCAGAAAGAAAAAAACTGGGCTCGTCATGTGGTAAACATAAAATAAAAGCCTAGGCTAGACGAGCCATAGCCCTCGCACAACCCCGTTGATACCCTGCTCCAACTCTAAAACTAAAAAACAACCACGTGAGTTGCTGGGTCCCTGGTGTTAGCCGCTCGTTGTGTAATTCTCTTGTTTATTGACTATACATTGACAATGGCATGGGACCCAAATTTCAAACCATTAGGACGAAGCATTTTTATGGCTTGTAATAACGAGGTACTTGCTTGCGTACTGTCATGACCCTAGTCGGTCCTTACTGTCATCTGATGTCTACTGTGCAACCTTCTTCTTGTAGATGTTGTTGGGCCTCCAAGTGCAGAGTTTTGTAGGATAGTAGCAAATTTCCCTCTAGTGGATGACCTAAGGTTTATCAATTCGTGGGAGGCGTAGGATATGAAGATGGTCTCTCTCAAACAACCCTGTAACCGAATAAGAAAGAGTCTCTTGTGTCCCCAACACACCCAAATCAATGGTAAATTGTATAGGTGCACTAGTTCAGTGAAGATATGGTGATACAAGCGTAATATGGATGGTAGATATAGGTTTTTGTAATCTGAAATTATAAAACAGCAAGATAGCAAGTGGTAAAAGTGAGCGAAAATGGTATTGCAATGCTTCGAAACAAGGGCTAGGGTTCATACTTTCACTAGTGCAAGTTCTCTCAACAATGATAACATAATTAGATCATATAACTATCCCTCAACATGCAACAAAGAGTCACTCCAAAGTCACTAATAGCGGAGAACAAACAAAGAGATTATTGTAGGGTATGAAACCACCTCAAAGTTATTCTTTTCGATCAATCCATTGGGCTATTCCTATAAGTGTCACAAACAACCCTATAGTTCATAGTAAAATAACACCTTAAGACACACATCAACCAAAACCCTAATGTCACCTAGATACTCCAATGTCACCTCAAGTATCCGCAGGTTTGATTATAGGATATGCATCACACAATCTCAGATTCATCTATTCAAACCAACACAAAGAACATCAAAGAGTGCCCCAAAGTTTCTACCGGAGAGTCAAGACAAAAACGTGTGCCAACCCCTATGCATAAGTTGACAAGGTCACAGAACCCGCAAGTTGATCACCAAAACATACATCAAGTGAATCAATAGAATACCCCATTATCACCACGGGTATCCCACGGAAGACATACATCAAGTGTTCTCAAATCCTTAAAGACTCAATCCGATAAGATAACTTCAAAGTGAAAACTCAATCCATTACAAGAACGTAGAGGGGGAGAAACATCATAAGATCCAACAATAATAGCACAGCTCGTGGTACATCAAGATCGTGCCATATCAAGAACACGAGAGAGAGAGAGAGAGAGATCAAACACATAGCTACTGGTACATACCCATAGCCCCGAGGGTGAACTACTCCCTCCTCATCAGGGAGAGTGCCGGGATGATGAAGATGGCCACCGGCGATGGATTCACCCTCCGGAAGGGTGCCGAAATAGGGTCTTGATTGGTTTTTGGTGGCTACAGATGCTCGCGGAGGCGGAACTCCCGATCCAGGTTGTGTTCTGGAAGTTTGGGGATATATAAGAGGTGTTGGCGTCTGTAACAAGTTAGGGGGGGTCCCCAAGCCAGCCACGAGGTAGGGGGCATGCCTAGGGGGTAGGGCGCGCCCTCCACCCTCGTGGTGGCCTCGGGACTCTTATGGTCCATCTCCGATGCTCCGTGGGCTTCTTCTGGTCCAAAAATAATCTCCGTAAATTTTCGGGTCAATTGGACTCCGTTTGATATTCCTTTTCTGCGATACTCAAAAACAAGGGAAAAACATAAACTGGCACTGGGCTCTAGGTTAATAGGTTAATCCCAAAAATCATATAAAATAGCATATAAATGCATATAAAACATTCAAGATGGATAATATAATAGCATGGAACAATAAAAATGATAGATAAATGATAAAAACAGAATTTTTTATGTGGAATGCTACCTAACATATTTATCAATGTAATCTTCTTTATTGTGGCAAGAATATTCAGATCCATAAGATTCGAAACAAAAGTTTAATATTGACATAAAAACAATAATACTTCAAGCATACTAACAAGGCAATTATGTCTTCTCAAAATAACATGGCCAAAGAAAGCTTATCCCTACAAAATCATATAGTCTGGCTATGCTCCATCTTTGTCATACAAAATATTCAAATCATGCACAACCCCAATGACAAGCCAAGCAATTGTTTCATACTTTGATGTTCTCAGACCTTTTCAACTTTCACGCAATACATGAGCGTGAGCCATGGACATAACACTATGGTGGAAGGGAATATGGTGGTTGTGGAGAAGACAAAAAGAGGGAGATAGTCTCACATCAACTAGGCGTATCAACGGGCTATGGAGAGGGCCATCAATACATATTAATGTGAGTGAGTAGGGATTGCCATGCAACGGATGCACTAGAGCTATAACTGTATGAAAGCTCAAAAAGAAACTAAGTGGGTGTGCATCCAACTTGCTTGCTCATGAAGACCTAGGGCATTTGAGGAAGCCCATCACCAGAAGCCAAGTTCTATAATGAAAAATTCCCACTAGTATATGAAAGTGACAAAACGAGAGACTCTCTATCATGAAGATCATGGTGCTACTTTGAGGCACAAGTGTGGAAAAAGGATAGTAACATTGCCCCTTCTCTCTTTTTCTCTCATTTTTTTATTTTTCTCCTTTTTTTTATTTTCTTCCCTTTTTTTCTTGGCTTTTTTGGCCTCTTTTTTCTTTCTTTCTTTTTTTTATTTCCTCACATGGGACAATGCTCTAATAATGATGATCATCACACTTCTATTTACTTACAACTCAAAATATTACAACTCAATACTTAGAACAGAATATGACTCTCTGTGAATGCCTCCGGCGGTGCACCAGGATGTGCAATCAATCAAGAGTGACATGTATGAAAGAATTATGAAAGTTGGCTTTGTAAATACGATGTCAACTACATGATCATGCAAAGCAATATGACAATGACAAAACGTGTCGTAATAAACAGAACGGTGGAAAGTTGCATGGCAATATATCTCGGAATGGCTATGGAAATGCCATAATAGGTAGGTATGGTGGCTGTTTTGAGGAAGGTATATGGTGGGTGTATGGTGCCGACAAAATTTGCACGACACAAGAGAGGCTAGCAATGGTGGAAGGGTGAGAGTGCGTATAATCCATGGACTCAACATTAGTCAAAAAGAACTCACATACTTATTGCAAAAATCTATTAGTGATTGAACAAAGTACTACGCGCATGCTCCTAGGGGGGTAGATTGGTAGTAAAAGACCATCGCCCATCCCTGACCGCCACTCATAAGGAAGACAATCAATAAATACTTCATGCTCCAAATTTTTTACACAATGGTTCACCATACGTGCATGCTACGGGACTCACAAACCTCAACACAAGTATTTCACAAATTCACAAGTACTCCACTAGCATGACTCTAATATCACGATCTTCATATCTCAAAACAATCATAAAGAATCAAACTTCTCATAGTATTCAATGCACTTTTATATGAAAGTTTTTATTATATCCCTCTTGGATGCCTCTCATATTAGGACTAAATTTATAACAAAAGAAAATTACCATGCTTTTCTAAAAGGCTCTCAAAATAATATAAGTGAAGCACGAGAGTTCATAAATTTCTATAAAATAAAATCCACCAATGTGCTCTAAAAAGATATAAGTTAAGTACTAGAGCAATATTGCCTAGCTCAAAAGATATACGTGAAGCACATAAAGTATTCTAATAAATCACGATTCATGCGTGTCTCTCCCAAAAGGTGTGTATAGCAAGGATGATTGTGGTAAACTAAAAAGCAAAGACTCTAATCATACAAGACGCTCTGAGCAAAACACATATCATGTGGTGAACAAAAATATAGCTCCAAGTAAAGTTACCGATGAACAAAGACGAAAGAGGGGATGCCATCCGGGGCATCCCCAAGCTTAGGCTCCTGGTTGTCCTTGAATATTACCTTGGGTGCCTTGGGCATCCCCAAGCTTAGGCTCTTGCCACTCCTTATTCCATATTCCATCAAACTTTACCCAAAACTTGAAAACTTCACAACACAAAACTCAACAAAAATCTCGTAAGCTCCGTTAGTATAAGAAAATAAAATCACCACTTAGGTATTGTTGTGAACTCATTCTAAACTTATATTGGTGTTATGTATACTATATTCCAGCTTCTCCATGGTTCATACCCTTCGATACTACTCATAGATTCATCAAAATAAGCAAACAACACATAGAAAACAGAATCTATCAAAAATAGAACAGTCTGTAGTAATCTGGAAACTTTCCAAAAATCCTGAGAATTAGGAAGTCCTAAGAAATTTGTTTATTAATATTCTTCCAAAAGAATCAACTTAGAATCAAGCTTCTGTGAAGTGTGAAAAAAAAACTCGGGAGCGTAAAAGTTTCTGTTTTTCAGCAAGATCGAATCAACTATTACCGTAAGCCATCCCAAAGGTCTTACTTGGCACTTTATTGAAACAAAAGCTATAAAAATGATTACTACAGTATCATAATCATGTTAAAACATAAAAATAGTAGGGGTAAATATTTGGTTGTTTCGCAACAAGCTCTTTTCTTTAATGCCTTTTTAGCTAGGCATGATGATTTCAATGATGCTCACATAAAAGATAAGAATTGAAACACAAAGAGAGCATCATGAAGAATATGACTAAAGCATTTAAGACTAACCCACTTCCTATGCCTAGGGATTTTGTGAATAAACAATTTATGGGAGAAATAATCAACTAGCATAGGAAGGGAAAACAAGCATAACTTCAAGATTTTAATGCAATTCCTACAAGCATATACTCCTCCCTCATAATGATTTTCGGTAGCATCATGAATGAATTCAGCAATATAACCATCACATAAAGCATTCTTTTCATGATCTACAAGCATAGAAAATTTACTACTCTCCATATAAGCAAAATTCTTCTCATTCGGAATAGTGGGATTATCATAAGAAACTCGAACACTATAAATTGTTTCCACATTAAAATATTAATGTTTAGAAAAAGGGTAACCATAATCATGACAAGTTTTATAAATATAATCATCACTACTTTTTATAACATAAGTGTCATCACAATAATGATCATAAGTAGCAACTTTGTTCTCATCATAATAAATTGAAACCTCTTCCAAGATAGTGGAATCATTACTAAATAAAGTCATGACCTCTCCAAATCCACTTTTATAATTATCACAATAAGATTCAATACCCTCCAAAATAGTGGGATCATTACTTCCTAAAGTTGTCACTCTTCCAAACCCACTTTCGTCAATATAATCATCATAAATAGGAGGCATGCTGTCATCATAATAAATTTGCATATCAAAACTTGGGAGACTAAAAATATCATCTTCCTTAAACATAGCATCCCCAAGCTTGGGACAAACATTAATTGTAGCAAATAAATTCTCAAACATGTCATTCTCATCAAACATAGCATCCCCAAGCTTGGGCCTTTGCATATCATAAGCATAATCACTCTCATCATTAGTACTATGGATAGAACCAATAGTATAGAAATTATCATCATTACAATGAGTAATAGGAGCAACATCATTTGGGAGGGGTACCTTTTACCTTTGCTTCTCCATCTTTTCTTTTTCTTCTTCACATCATGTGTGGGTTTAATCCTCTTTCTGGAGCTCCTTATTAATGAGATTGGTTGAATATGAAGCTCCTCCCCGTTACCTGATTCATCATAAGAAATGAATAGGAGGATATTGGTAAACCTCTTCCCTTTCATTAGTATTCTCTTCATCTTCTATTTGTTTTCTTGTCTGTATGTAATTGACAATATAAGGATTTTCAATGCAATTCACCGCACAATACATATAAATTTCCTCTAGATCAAAATCAAGAACTTTATCAAGGACAAATTCTGGAATATCCTTAGTCATACGTTTCATTTCTTCATAATCCAAAAGCAAACTAAGTTCATTATGATGTGCAAGGGAAATCAAGTCATCACAATTTTTGGACACGATTCAATCTTGAATAATTTGCATTGGAGATTTAAATGATCATGTTCATTGCAAAGTTCACAAGGATGGCAAATAAATTTTAAATTTTCAGCACAAGCATCTAGCGTCTCTTGCAACCATTTAGTTTCTAAATACTTATGACTCTTGCAAAATCTATCTTCCATATTTGGTGTGTACTTGCAAACACTATGCACTCCACAAAAATTGATATGCTTATAAGAAACATTTTATCATGACTAGTGCAACCATCATTAGTATTAAGGATATTCAAAGAGTTCATACTAACAACATTGCAATCGTGCTCATCATTCAAAGATTGTACGCCAAACATTTTATAGACTTGTTCTTCTAACACTTGAGCAGAATTTTCCTTTCCATCATTTTCACAAAAGACATTAAAAAGATGAAGCATATGAGGCAACCTCAATTCCTTTTTAGTAGTTTTCTTTTATAGACTAATCTAGCGATGAAATAAGAAACTAAAATATTTGATTGCAAGATCTAAAGATATACCTTCAAGCACTCACCTCCCCAGAAATGACGCCGGAAAAGAGCTTCGTTGACGGGATGTGAGTGTCGCTTACATAGCCTCCCTGACAACGGCGCCAGAAAAGAGTTTGATGTCTACTACGCAACCTTCTTCTCGTAGACGTTGTTGGGCCTCCAAGTGTAGAGTTTTGTAGGACAGTAGCAAATTTACCTCAAGTGCATGACCTATGGTTTATCAATCCGTGGGAGGAGTAGGATGAAGATGGTCTCTCTCAAACAACCATGCAACCAAATAACAAAGAGTCTCTTGTGTCCCCAACACACCCAATACAATGGTAAATTGTATAGGTGCACTAGTTCGGCGAAGCGATGGTGATACAAGCGTAATATGGATGGTAGATATAGGTTTTATTAATCTGAAATTATAAAAACAACAAGGTAGCAAGTGGTAAAAGTGAGCGAAAACGGTATTGCAATGATTCGAAACAAGGCCTACACTACAAAAAAATACACTTCCGTGATGATACGTGTTTGTCATAATAGGTCGCGTTTTTTGTCATGCATGTACATCCATGACGATTTTATGACAGGATCAAGATAGTCATACCCGTGCTGTCGTAGAAGTGTTCGATGACATTACCAAAATTATCATCACGGAAGTGTCCACTTCCATGACGATATATCACGCGTCATAGAGGTGCTTTTGTTAAGGGTGACCGACACGTGGCATCCACCGTAATGGGACATCGTTAAGCTATCGGGTCCGATTTTGGATCCGGTAACCCGCTAACAGCCACGACCAATGCCGATTTTCCACATGTAAAATTCTCATTGGCTGACGGAACCACGCGTCAGCTCCGCGTTGGCACAGGTGTCACTCATCCAACGGTCGAGATGGGCCTATGATATGTTGGCACGTGGACGGGCCCAAAAGTGGCCCATAAAGTTTAAATGGGCCGACCCAACTAAAGGCCCACAAGAGTTAGCAGACCATAATGGGCCGGCCCAGCTAAAGGCCCACAAGATTTTGCAGACCATAATGGGCTGGCCCAGCTAAAGGTCCGCAAGATTTAGCGGACCACAATGGACCGGCCCAGCTAAAGGCCCGTAAGATTTTGCAGACCATACTGGGCCGGCCCAGCTAAAGGTCCAACATTCTTAGTTAAGGCCCGTACGGGTAGTGTCAAATCGGCCCGTCAACGGCCTGTCCTAAACTTGTCATCATCGCGGCCAATGGTCACTTCTGGCCCGTTAACAATCCGCTAAGTATTTGGGCCGAATTACGGCTCGGTGCATTTCCGGCCTGTTAAAGGTTCTGCTTCATTTGGGCCCATTTACAGCCATTGAAACTTTCGGCCCATAAACGACCGTGAAGGATTTGGGTCATATTCGGACATGTCTGACATTCAGCCTGTTAGAGGCCCACTATAGATTTGGGCCACTTTCGGCCTGTGGTGATTTTCAGCCTGTTAACGTCGGACGAAATCCATGGGCCATATGTGGCCCAATGTCACATCAGGCCCATTAAAGGCACATATAAAAATGACGCTAATCGAGCCCGACCGAACTTCCGGCCTGTTAAAGGCCCATGTATTAGGTCGGTGCATTTACGGCCCGTCCGAATTTCGGCGTGTGAAAGATCCGCATCGTAAATGGGCCACCATTTCGGCCTGCTAAGACAGTGGGTTATTTGGCACAATCAGGGCCCAATCTCACTTTCGGACTATTATAGGCCCATGTTTTTTATGGGCTCGAGATATTTACACCTATAAATGGCCTATTGTTACTGAGGGTCCAAATTATGTTTAGGCCTTTTAAAGGCCCACTATGGGCACATGCCTACCAGAAAAATATGAAAGCTTATGCTGATTTAGGCCCAGATATTTTTAGTGGGCTACATGCAAATTTCGGCCCATAATTGTTCTTAGCCCAATTGGAATGGGCCCGACGAATGTTGGCATGTTGGGCTCCTACGAAACTTTCAACCGAATACATTACTAAGATAAACCTACACTATACAAAAATAGCGTCGTAATTACTGCAGCCTTTGGCAGCATCATAAATGTTGTATCACAACAAAATAAATTCCAACCATACAACAAAGGCCTGTTGGCATAAAGTTTACAGTCCTTGCAGATAAAAGCACCATCAGATGTATAGAAGCACAAATCATTTGACCTGAGTGCTAATGTTTTAGGCTGTAGAATCTGATGGAGTAGCATGATCTTCACCTTTTTTCCGCCATTGCTCTTGAACAACGAAGCGAATGTCTGATAGTCTGGTTTCAAGACCATTCATATCTTGACGACATTTGTCAACCACTATTCTTGTTTCTGAAACGACGTCCATTAGGGATTGGACTTGTGTCTGGAGCACAAATATATCACTCTGTCTAGCCAGAAGATTTTGTTCAGTAGACAATTTGGATGAGGTTACCTTGACAACCAACCCAGAATTACGCAGGAAGGTGCTTTTTGCACTGTTAGTGGAGAGGTACTGACGCACTTCAGCAAGAGGTGACATTGTGCCTATGGTAGCCTCGTCACCTTCAGGTGGTTGTGGCTGTTCAATCATTTGTTCCATAGCTTCCTGAAAGTTTGAACTTGTAGATTCGTGTGCCAGATAAGTTACTAATGAGACAAAAACAAAGAAAGTAGGTTACACGTTTATACATAACTTATTTTGGTGAACTACTGTAATACATTAGCATGTATTGTAGTGCCAACTACATAATAAAATCACTTTCGGAACATAAGTCCATGTAGCATGCCTACTGTATTGTCTATTTCCTCACATTCGTTGACATCTAAGGATAAAGAGACATGGTTTAAAGTAGGATGAACATAGTATGACATCATTCATATCATGGGCAAACAGACATAAAACAAACAGGCTATTTTATCATTGTGTGCGCACGTGAACATAACAACTAGATTACAGATCAAGACCAAAAAAATATACTTCATCTCTTTTAAACCATGTAAGGTGAAATGATACGTTAAGACAACTGTGTATAAAAGTGAACAGAGTAACTGACATTGGCTGCAAACCAAGTAGTTAAATGAACACATCACAGTACCAATAAGTTCAAAGGCAGGAGGAGTACGGACTTACAAGAGCGGCTTGAACTGGTGTGCTCATGCCCTTCATCTTGCTGGTGTGGCAATCCTTGAAGATTTGCATTGCATTCGGTTCAGGTACTTTTTGGTCTGCATGGGCTTTCCTCTGTATTTGGAACAAGTCAATATAGATACGATAATATGGCACAGAAAAAAGAAGGAAGTAGCAGCTATTTACAAGAGCCTCGTAGTGTGCAATATAGCTACGAGATCCTGTTGTCTGCTGGAATTTCACTTTAGAACGGTTGGTCTTGTTCTTCAAATAGTTAGCCTAGAAGAAGATACACTTGTAAGGCACATACATAAATACAAGTTCAATATGTGGTCTGATCAAATACATATAGCCTACTTGATACTTTGGATCAGACCACTGTTTCACGAGGGTTGTCCAGTCTTCATCTGTAATATATTCCACTGGAGATGTCTGGGTGATTTCATTGTTAGCCTTGCCTTCAAAGTGAGATTTTCTAAGGTGGTACCAATACTGTCGCAGAGCATACTGGAAAACATGAGTGCATGCTTGTTTAGTTGCATCATCTTTCGGATCCAACTTGAACCTCATCTGTTGAAAAAAGAATGTGAGTCTTATTAGGAGGAAGCTAGAAAGTATGGGACAGAGCAAGACAATATTACTAATTGCGATGAATATCATTACTTACAGATAAATGGTCAAGGAAGGTGTTAAACTGGCTATTGTCTTTCTCATTCGTGTACTGGATCCACATTGGGAGGATACGTGCATGACACCTAACGGCAACGGCTGCCTCTGATACTAACTTGGCTAACTTTGTAGCATCACGTGGCCTTTTTAAACCTGCCTCAAAATGGATCTCCATTCTTCCTCCTTTAGATTTTGTTAATCTGTCAAGCATTATCCCTGATGTTTGTTTCGGCTTGCGCCGTGGTGCTAGTTCAACAACGAATATGGAAAGTGTTAGTGTACATCAAACTGTGAGAGTACATATAAAGGAGCATGCAACTACAACTTGACTCGGTCAGGTAACATCTAGGTGTTGATGCTCATGAGGTTCATCTGATCTTGCCAAGTCCTGTTGTGTCAGCAGTGCTTCGGAAGTAGTGTTAGGTGTGAAGGCAGCTTGGGAACTGGCCAGTTCCGGAGCAAACGAACGAGTAACTCCTTGAGATGCTGGTACAGTTGAAGCGGATGCTGCAGCTAGTGGAGCACGTGATACTGTGTTTGTAGATTTATCTGGTGGACTTGGGCCTTCTACTGCACTATAAGTACCAGCAGAATCTTGACGGCAGATCCTTTTCCGTTTCACCCGATGAGTAACACCACTCCCTACTATATTATTTTCCTTGCTCTTTTTTGACTTTGCCATGTCAAGTCGTACCCACAACACAAAAGAATGAAATCGCTCTTCAGAACTCATTGATGCATGATACAGACAAGCAATACTTTGATGTAAGACAACCGTATGAGGATGGAATATGTAAGAAAAACAGGACGGCAAGACATATTCATAGCTATGATGTGTAAACTAAGTAGAAGGATTTTCAAGACAATAGAAGTAATGCAAGCTATACACCATATGAAAGATGCAACCAGTATTACTCTGCCAAGTTAAAAGTGTCTTGTCATAAGTGGCAATTCAAAAAATTAGAAGCAGTACAACATAGAAATCAATGCAAGATGCAACCATCAAACTGCCATGTTAAAAGTGTCCAATCATGAGTGACTGATGCAGGATACACAACAGCAGTACTTTGATGTAAGAACATGGTATGATAGATAGATGCAGTGTATTCTAGAAACAGAAAGCCATGTCATATGCACATGTATAACGTATAAACTCAGCAGGTGCAATTTAATAAAAATAGAAGAAATACATGCTAGACAACATATGCAACATGAAACCAATTATCACACTGTCAACTTAGAGCAAGCACCTGCGATGGTGGAGTACGGGAGATGAACTCATCATGTAGACTTGGGACTTCAACTTCATTGGCAGTAGTAGTGGCAAATCTAGAGAGTCTCTGTTTGCATCGGTGTGGAGGACCACCAACATCCCCTAACTTACTCTTTTCCTTCCTATTTTCTGATATTGCCTTATGAAGTCAAAACCACAAGAAGATGAATAAAATTAGCTCTACATAACTGGTTGATGCATGATAGACGAACACTACTTTGATGTAAGGCAAGCGCATGATGGGAGGATGGAATATATACAAAAAAAGACAGCATTGCATATTCACACGTACGATAGGAGGATGGAATATGTATGAAAAAACAGTAAGCGGGAGGCATTTCAACAAAATTAGAAGAAATGAAAGCTAGGCACGATATGAACATGCAACCAATATCACTCTATCAGGTAAAAAGTGTCTCGTCGTAAGTGCCATTTCAAGAAATTAGAAGCAGTACAAGCTAGAAGACAATGCAAGATGCAACCTACATCACAATCCCAAGTTAAATGTGTCTTATGGGTAAGTGATCGTTGCAGGTATAAGTTGTAAGCTACACAGATGCAATTCAACATAATCAGAAGCAATACAAACTAGACATCATACGGAAAACCCAACCACATATAACAGTTCCAAGTTAGAGCAAGCACCTGTGATGATGGAGTAGGGGAGATGTGCTCATCATGTACACGTATGTTCTAGAAACAGGAACACATGTCATATTCACAGGCATTATGTGTAAAGTAAGCAGATGCAATTCAACAAAGTTAGAAGCAATACAAGCTAGACATCATACGCAACATGCAACCACATATAATAGTGCCTAGTTAGAGCAAGCACCTGTGATGGTGGAGTAGGGGAGATGTGCTCATCATCTACACAGCTACGTTGACTGTCCAGCCCTGTGTTGTCTTGCGAATCTTGTTGGGAGGATGGCGGAGTAGAATCTGTACACCCCCTGTTTGAGTTGCTCTGAAGGACCACCATCATCCACTGCCGGACTAATTTCCTTCAGCTGTAATGATTTTGCATTGTGAAGTCAAACCGATAAGAAAAAGGAACAACATTCGCTCTTCAGAACTCATTCATGCATGATACTGACGAACACTACTCGGATGAAAGGCAAACACATGATGCAAGGATGGAATATGTATCAAAAACAGGATGGCATGACATATTCACACCTATGATGTGGTAACTAAGCAGAAGGAATTTCAACAAATTAGAAGCACTACCAGCTAGACACCATATGAAAGATGCAACCAATATCACTCTGCCAAGTTCAAACTATATGGCGTTTCAACAAATTAGAAGCAGTACTTGCTAGAAATCATATTCAAGACACAACCAATATCATAGTGGCGACTTAAAGGTGCCTTATCATAAGTGACTGATGCGGGATATGCAAGAACAGTAGTCTGATGTAAGAACATGGTGTGATCAGATATAGTATGTTCTAGAAACAGGAACACATGTCATATTCACATGCATTATGTGTAAAGTAAGCAGATGCAATTCAACAAAGTTAGAAGCAATACAAGCTAGGAATCATACGCAACATCCAACCACATATAATAGTGCCAAGTTAGAACAAGCACCTGTGATGGTGGAGTAGGGGAGATGTGCTCATCATCTACACAACTACTTTGACTGTCTAGCCTTGCGTTGTCTTGCGAATCTTGATGAGAGGATGGCGGAGTAGAATCTGTAGAGAACCTCCATTTCAGTTGCTCAGAAGGACCACCATCATCCAATGCCTTGCCAATTTCCTTCAGCTTCACTGATTTTGCATTGTGAGGTCAAACCGACAAGAAAAAGGAATATAATTTGTTATTCATAACTCATTCGTGCATGATACTGACGAACACTACTCCGATGAAAGGCAAAGTCATGATACAAGGATGGAATATGTATGAAAAACTGGACGGCTTGACATATTCACACCTATGATGTGGTAACTAAGCAGAAGACACTTCAACAAATTAGAAGCACTGCAAGCTATACACCATATGGAAGGTGCAATCAATATCACTCTGCCAAGTTAAAACTATCTCGTCATAGGTGGCGTTCCTCAAACTAGAAGCAATACATGCTAGAAATCATATTCAAGATGCAAACCAATATCACACTGCCAACTTAAAGGTGTCCCATCATAAGTGACTGATGCAGGATACACAAGAAGAGTAGTTTCATGTAAGAACATGGTGTGATAGACAGATTTAGTATGTACCATAAACAGGAAAGCGTGTCATATTCACACGTATCATGTGTAAGCTAAGCAGATGCAGTTTACACTAATTAGGAGCAATACAAGCTAGACACCGTATGCAACATGTAACCAGATATCACACTGCCAACTTAGAGCAAGCACCTTGGATGGTGGAGTAGGGGAGAGGAGACTTGGACTTTGTAATGCACTAGCAGTACAAGGAGAATCGGTACAGATGCTCTGTTTACGTTGCCGCAGAGGACCACCATCATCACCTTCCTTACTATTTTCCTTACTCTTTCTTAATTTTGCCTTGTCAAGTCAAACCCACAAGAAAAAGGAATAAAATTTGCTCTTCAGAACTCATTGATGCATGATACTGACGAACACTACTTTCATGTAAGGCAGTCGCATGATAGGAGGATGGAATATGTATGAAAAATAGGACGGCATGACATATTGACATGTATGATGTATAAAGTGTAAACTAAGCGCAAGGTGTTTGAACTTGTTAGAATCAATGCAAGCTAGAAACCATATGAAAGATGAAACCAATATCACTCTGCCAAATTAAAAGGGTGCCCTAACAAATGTATTTGACCAAATTAGAAGCAATACATGGCAACAGGCTAGAAATAATATGCAATATGCAACCAATAAAGGTGACTCATCGTAAGTGATTGATGTAGGATACAGAAGAGAGGTAGTTTCATGTAATAACAAGGTTAACACATAGATGTAGTGTGTACCAAAAATAGGAAGGCATGTCATATTCACAGGTATAGTGTGTAAACTAAGCAGATGCAATTTACCCTAATTAGAAGCATTACAAGCTAGATACCGTATGCAACATGCAACCACATATCACACAGCGAAGTTAGAGCAAGCACCTGTGATTGTGGTGTAAGGAAAGTGCGGTCTTCAAGTACAGAGCTACTTTCAATATCTTCATTTAGGCTTGTTGTTTCTTGAGAATCATGTGGAGAGGATGAAACTGCATTCTTTATAAGATTAGCGCGTCTCATACTAACCCACAGGCGTGACTGTCTCATCATAAGCGATAGATGCAGGATACACAAGAACAGTAGTTTGATGTAAGAACATGGTGTGATAGGCAGATGTAGTATGTACCAAAAACAGGAAGGCGTGTCATATTCACATGTATAATGTGTAAGCTAAGGAGATGCAATTTAACAAATTAGGAGCAATACAAGCTAGGCACCATATGCAACCAGATATCACACTGCCATGTTAGAGCAAGCACCTTGGGTTGTCGAGTAGTGGAGATGAGATTTGGAGCTTGCACTATAGTACGAGTAGCAGGAGAATCTGCAGAGATCATCTGTTTCAGTTGCTCCAGAGGACCACCATCATTCCGTGCCTTCGTCCTTTCAGATTTTGCCTTGTCAAGTAAACACACAAGAAAAAGGAATGAAATTCGCACTTCCAAATTCGTTGATGCATGATACTGACGAACACAAATTTTATGTATGGCAACCACATTGTAGGAGGATGGAATATGTATGAAAAACGCTAAGCAAAAGGCATTTCAACAAATTGGAAGCAATGCAATCTAGACACCATAGGAATGATCCAACCAAAATCATTCTACCAAGTTAGATGTGTCTCATTATAAGTGGCACTTCAACAAATTAGAGGCAATACATGTTTGAAATGATATGCAAGATGCAACCAATATTACACTGTCAACTTGAAGGTGTATTGTCAGAAGTGATTGATGAGGGATACGCAAAAAAAGTAGTTTGATGTAAGAACATGGTTAATAGAAAGACGTAGTATGTACCAAAAATAGGAAGAAATGTCATATTCACACGTATAATGTGTTAACTAAGCAGATGCAATTTACCCTAATTAGAAGCATCACAAGGTAGACACCATATGCAACATGCAACCACATATCACACTGCCAAGTAAGAGAAAGCACCTGCGATGGTGATGTGGGGGAATTGCAGTCATCAATTAGAGAGCTATGTTGACTATCTTCATTTAGCCTTGCTGTTTCTTGAGAATCATGTGGGGAGGATGACACTGCACTCTTTAAACGAGTAGGGAGTCTCACAGTAACCCACTAGGGTGACTGTCTCATCATAAGTAATTGAAGAGGGATACAAAAGAGCATTACTTTGATGTACGAACATGGTTAGTAGACATATGTAGTATGTATGAAAAACAGGAAGGCATGTCATTATCAAAGGTATAATGTGTAAACTAAGCAGATGCAATTTAACCAAATCGGAAGCAATACAAGCTCGACACCATATGCAACATGCAACCACATTTGACAGTGTGAAGTTAAAGCAAGCACCTGGGATGGTTGTGTGTGGCAATTGAGATCATCAACTGCAGAGCTACGTTTATTGTCTCCAACTGCTGACACTGCACCCTTTAGAGTGCTGAAACGCTAGTGCTTATCTTCGAATTACACTAGAGCGACTTCTGTCTTTTCTTTTCTGCATTCATCAACAATGCGTCAGAGTCTGAAATACCCATGCATAAAAAACAATAGTGTGAGTATGGGTGAAGTGTGTGCACCATTAGTACAATGTAAAGGTAGCAGATAGCAGGTCAGTGAGAAATAAATGACGGGAGACATATGATAGCTCTACAACATGCATGGCACACTAAATTCTACAGGATTCTATGAAAATAACAGTCGACTGAAAACAAATAGGCCAGTCCATTTTTCTGCACCGTCTGATGTACAAACAACGGGCATATCGCCTTCATCTACCTCCAGCCAGTCAGTGTTGACGATCTTCCTCGAAACGCCAGCGACCACCGGCCCAGTCCCTGCCTCCGCCCTCCCCTCGACCTCACCGCACCGCCGTGCTTGGCACCGCCCCTCGGCCATCCATTCAAGCCCCACCGACCTCCAGATCAGGCGCAAGCAGCTCCTGCACCCCACACCCCTATGATAGACACCGATGCGCCACTTCCCCGGCGAACATGCAGACTAGGTGCTCCGCGCGCCTAAGTGGGTGCTGCTTCTTTTAATTGCGGTTCAACTGACCCTGAATTGAAATCCAGGCGGGTTACTAACCTCTAGCAAAGGTGAAATTGTAAAGGAAGAAAACCTTGTGCATTTAGTATCACGAAGAAGATGTAGTAAGAAACGCTCAACTAGTTTCTTTTGTGGTATGAATACGGTGTGAGCAGAGACGTAAGATTTGCACGAATAAGGGAAGAGGAGTACCTCTTTCTGCTGGCAGTGCTGTGTCCTCCTTCTGTTTTTCCAGCGATCTTCTTGTGGTTCGCTGGAAACGAGAAGTTGTGGAGGACAGTGGATCCTTGGATGAACCCATGGCCAAGTTGTTGAGTGTGGTGTTGTGGCCGTCTATCGGTGGCGGGGAACCAGATCCGAGGCGGCGAACGATGGCTTAGCGGGAATAGCTCCGGTGTGGTGGACGGTTGTGACAGTGGAGCGGCAACGGTGAGGCGTAGGATGGCATGGTCGGATTGGTTCTGGTACGGCGCATGTCGACTTCGGCGTCGTGGAGGCAGCTCTGCCTCGGCTTCAGCTGCTAAGTCCTTGAGGGTGTTGCGGTTGCGGTTGCGTTGGACGATGATGTCGGGGTACCGGCTCCGGCGTGATGGAGGAGGGCGGTGGTGGATTGGGCGCTATGGGGTGGAGGACGGAGGAGGCTGGGGTTTTGCGGCTGGTGGAGAGGGTGTTTTGTCGCCCATAGAGTATGAATGGGGAAACGGAGGGAGGGGGAACAATGTTTCGGTTTGGGACGCGCTTGTTTGAAATTTTGGGAAAGTTACAAACTTTGCCCCCATCTAAAATTTCGGACATATTGCGGGTTGGGGGTAGGACAGTAATCTCAGGTGTCCGAAATGTGGGCGGGATAGATTTTGGCCGAGCGCATGGGTGTTTAGGCGCCCATGGCGTATGAATGCTTCTCGAAGTCAGTTGAGACTGACGTCTTGGTGAAGTTACAAATTTACCCTGGTTTAGACCTTTGGACATCGGGCCGATAGGCTACATAGGCCAGAGTCAGTACAGTAATTTCCTACCACCAAACATTAGTCTCGCGCAGTGTCGGGAGACCAGAGGCTTATTTGGCGTTTCGTTCAATATTTGGGAGCAGAAGCATTAACGTTTTCGGTTCTCTTGAATTGAACTGTCAGGATTTGTAAAACTTCACAAATCTTTACTCTTGAAAATCCTAAAGCTACAATTATTTTGGAATGGAGGGGGTACATTTGAATATACATTGTGCACGAGTATATATTAAAAAATATGCAACTTACCTCAGTTCATGCATGGTTCCATATATTATCTCCTTGGTTGCAAAAATTTTTTAGACATGTGTATGAATATATAGCATGTTCAAATGCACAACAAAGATTGATGCCCCCTTTTAGATCTGATTTACAAATGCCATTATCTCGGGTTCAAATAGATGAATGCACTTCCTATGAATTCGAATCTTCGAAACCCCCTTTATGTTGAATTCAACATGTATTCTATTTCGTAGCTAGAAATTTGGAATGTATCCATGCAATTGACAAATGTATAAAGTGCTTCACACTAACAACATGGAGTGCACTAATTAATGTTTATATATGAATTGCAAAAGCAATCCATTGCCTGTATTTCAAACCACTCTCACTCTATGGATCGATAATATGAAATAAACACATGCACATGCTAGAATTCAATAGAGTATGGGTGTCTGGTAGACCAATTTTTCCATGCGCAATTTGGAAAATTCATGATTTGTATTTTAATTTAATGTGTTGAACCACCTTTTACACGTAGATGCACTATGCCTCGGACCGTTATCACAAACGCGCTATATATCTCTCTATGTAACGCATAAGTGCACACACTTTATATGCATCGACATTTCTCTTTCACACATGCTCAGAATCTCTCTCGGGGTGTCGGGGTGTCTCACGCACATGCTCTCTTTATCTCTCTCTCTCTCTCTCTCTCTCTCTCTCTCTCTCTCTCTCTCTCTCTTTCTGACTACTATGTACCACTCTTTTCACTAATCTCA
>NC_057798.1:380920767-380932667 GCF_018294505.1 Triticum aestivum
CATTCAGTAGGATATCCCTGACTGTTAGGCTGGATGGTAATACGAGGCAAAGTTTTACCCTAGTTCGTACCCTTGCAGTTGAGGAAAAATCCTATACTTGGTACTGTATATTAGTGATAGGGGTGTGTACAAAGTACACGTGAATACCGGGCATTGTGCGCGTGTGTATACTATCAACGAACTAGCCCCCAAGCTTCTATAACATACTCGGGGCCTAGGGTTACAAATCATATATAGTCGGCTTATCACTAGTGGGGATAGAGTCCTCCATGACTCTGGTAGCTTCGTGTTGTACGCCGAGTCCTCCACATGGGTCTTCGTATAACGCGTCTTGGTCCAACCTATGTGGCGCAAGATGGAACCGACCCATGAGTCCTCATGTTGACCCACCACAACTAGATACGATGTGCCCACCACACCACACACGCAATCAACACTAAGAAAATAAGCATATACAATAGTACAATGTTATACATGAAAGTTAATTGCATGGTGCATCCAAAAATATTTGTTCTGCATTGTGAATATTTATATATTATCCTAAAATATTAGTCACGGGAAAGAGAAACGAAGGGCATATATCTCCTTGTCTCCACCGGACACCCCCTCTTTCTACACCACTTTCACGTACGCACACAAACTATCTCTCGGCCCTCTAAAAGCATGCATGCCCACGACACATTCACGCGTGATGGTCACTATATTTCAAGCTAAAGCACTATAAGGTCACTAGACTTCAGAATATGCTCATTATGGTCACCGTATACATTCTCGTGGTGATCATACGGTATCTAGCTCATGATACGTCTCCATATTTTCTTGATGACACTGACGGACTTTGCATTTGATGCGTGCTCAGTATTTTGTTGATGACACTTATGGTCATTGTATTTGGAGCGAAAGCATGATATGGTCACTGGACTTCAGAATAAGCTCATCACGGTCACCACATACATTTTGTCGTGCTAACCAACATGTGGTTGGATGGTTAGGAGGACAGTGGTTTCTCGAGCCCACCAAGGATAAAGTCCCGGTGTTCGCATTTATCTTGGGTTAATTTTAGTATTTTTCGGCGATGTGTGTTCAGTGGGAGGAGATGTTCCACTTGACTACGAGGCACCTATGGTGACTTCGTAAAATCTCAAGATCATATGTTGGCTCACTCTCTCGAAGGTGCTCATAGGGGTAGGGTCTGCATGTGTGCGCTTATAGCAGTGAGTGCTTGCTTGTATATATGAGCCCTTGCATCTGTACCGTGTTAATAAAATACATGCCATGATTATACGGTCACTGGCTCAACCATACAACTCCGTATTTTGTTGATGACACAATCAATTGACCAGTCAAACATTCCACGTGGCGCAACTAGTGTTGCACCATCGGGGCACGTATCCTTGGGGTCCACCTGTCAGCCCGTATATGAAATAAAGAAATGGTAGTTTGAGTCTATACTGTGTTAATAAAATACATTTTAGGGTGATCATACGGTAACTGGCTCACCATAGAGCTCCGTAATTTGTTGATGACACGATCAATTGACCAGTCAAAGGATCCACATTTAGCAGCGCACATTACCATACGGCCCGCCCGTCAACGCGTATATGAAGGACAGAAATGGTAATAAATTAGTGGTCGGTGGGTATTCGAAGTTGTGAGACCTCTGGTTGGCAGTCGCCGGTGGTGGGGGCACGGTGATTGGGCGGTGGCGTGGGGATCGCCGGAGAAAAAGCTTAGCGCGAGGGGGACTAGAGGGATGGCCGGTGCGGCGGTGGACCGATGGTCGGGAGTGGTTTCGGGGTGGGGGGCCGACGGTTCGGCCGGTGGTGGCTGGCAGCTGAGGGGGGTGGAGTTTGAAGATAAACTGCAGGCCCTTGATTTCGTATCCAACAGCTGGAAAATCTAATGACCAGAGATGAAAAAGTTAGTCGACTGACGTGTAGCCTCACCCCGCACATACACATGCACGCACGGAACACACGCACACATGCATGCATGCAAACTGACACGTACACATAACGAACACACACACGCATGCAGGTGTGCAACACTGACACATACACATGCACTCACGAACACACACACGTACGCACACATGCATGCAACACTGAAATGTACCCTTGCACGCACGCAACACTCGCACGCCTGCATGCACACAACACACGACGCAAGACACACGCTCAACCTATACGTGCATGCACCTTTTGTTAAGGACATGTATTGTTACGGGTATTAATCAATCTTATCTGTGATAAGCAGAACATTGATGTTTGCAGCGGTCTTTATGAATCACAACGTATCGAATGGGCTATCAACATAGTAGGCTTATCTACATGAAATAGATGACGTCACACTCAATGAACAATCATCAGTTTATGAAATGCCCACTTCTGACTGCCCTGGACCACCAAAAGTTCCTCTGAAGTGCGCTGCCTACGTTGGGTCACTGACATGTAGGACATGTACCCAAAGAGCCCACACGTCAGTGGAAGAATGGCGCGGTGTCGTACATCAGAGTCGAGGGCGCCACTCGCTGCACGCCAGGCTGAACACGCCTCCTTGCCGCATTCAAACGCCTCCATGAAACCCGCCCGTGTGGAAGCCGAGAAACCCACTCTAGACACACGTCTGTTCATGACCGGGCCGGCATTAAACGCAACGCGGGCCGAGCTCCTCTCGTCTGCCGTCTATTTAATCTCCTATTTAAACGAGGCCAAACGCCGGCTAAGAATCACACACCTCCGCCGCTCCCCTATCTCCTCCTTCACCATTTTTCCACTCTTACAATGGCTTACGAAGAGTAGTTATCCCGCATCCAAGCCGGCTGGGTGGCCCGCTGAGCTCGCCATATATGAGCTATGTAGCTCGCTGATCCACCTCCCTCCCCTCGCCTCACGAAGCCAGTTGCCGTCCTAAGCCGACGCGTGGTTCAGCAACTCATCGCTCCAGGCTAGCTCGACGAGGAGCGGCGACGGGCGGCGTTGCTGCCGTCCACGCCGCCGCCTCGTACCGCGTCTCCCGTTTCTGTGACCGAGACTCCCATGCCGGCGGCCGCACCATGCAAGCAGCAACAGAAGCCGAGTGCACAGAGAGCGACGAGTCGGTGGCCAGCGCCTTCGTGTCCGCCGCCATCGTCGAGGAGAAGTAGAACACGGGAGGCCACCGCCGCTTGGGTCCCATGAAGGCCACCGCGGAGGCGACGCCGGTGTACATAGCAGGTGTTTTGCCAGATCCTTTTGTTGCGAGGACCTTCATCGACCCCGCATGGGCTCCATGGAAGCGGGGAAGCCCCCTTCCACCATCATCTTTAGCATCAGCCAATGATATCAGTTGGGCAGTGGGGAAGCGAGCCGTCCTTTGCGCTCAAGCATATACCTCCGGGGCTCCCGGCAGTCCAGTGATCATGTTGCCAGACATGAGGAACACAAATGGATCAGCGGGCGACCATTTAGGCAAGGTATTATATACATGTGCTGTCCAGAACTTCCACCGCGTAGTTCATTTGAATGTAATGAAATCCGTCATGTTTGTTTGAAAATCCGATATTTTATATGATTTTCGTCGTTGTTTATATGAAATATCACCGTGTTTACATGAATTTCATTCGATTGGTCGAGTTACTGTCATAATGTGTGCAACTACGGTTGGATGGCGTAATTTGCGGGTCGCCGGTCGGTCTGCAGGCGGCTCGGGCGGCATGGTGGGACAAAAAAAACACAGCTCGTGCGAGCTCGCCTCCAACGTGCGCACTGGAGGATGCATGAGCACCCGAGCCATTCCTCATTCATCGGTGGCAAAGGCACCGGTGGACAAAAGGGTCGCCAATATTTTGGCTACCCCGGGCAAGATCCAAACAGCCCCTCCCAGCAGATTCAAATCCCTCGTTCGCCGTGGAATTTTGCCATGTGTTGTTTTCATGGACTAGCAAGATGCCCGTGCATTGCAAGGAACATCAAGATGCATTTTTTTACAAAACACCTGTTGTGATTGACCCATGCAGGAGTAATCCCATTTGTAAAAACTAATGATATCTCGAGAATTTTATCGAAAAAATGGTATCTCGAGAATTTTATCGGACTCCATTTTTGTATACAAGGCCACAAACCCATATTACAGATACCAAGGCAAAAATTAATGTCTTCTAAGTCAATGTTGCAAGCTACCTTGTTTACTTGTTTGTCGTGTAAATTAATATGTATTCTTCTCTTTCATGCACATCAAGCCAATGCTCACACTCCTGCATGCATGCAAGGGATAATTAATGTCCTCCTTTGCTAGTACTATGAGGCAAACACCATTAATATTGCATCGATTAGTGTTAGTGGCCTTGTATATCTGCAAATTGTAATTTTGATAGTTGCCTTGTATATAAAAATGGAGGGAGCAAGATGAGAGATAAGGTGAGGAGGAGTGGGGCGTGGTGGTGACTGGTGGTCGCACTGGGCGGATGCATGGGGATGGACGATGCATTATGTCTAGGTTTGTATCTCTCTCTCACACACACACGTAGGTGGGGGACGTGCACGAAGAGAAGAGGTGCACGCACGACGCACGTAATCCCATCTCTTTCCCAACCACACCCGCGCGGGTACACGGTGGAGCTCATTTCTATACGAAAAGGCAGCCCACGTGGTAATTTGACACATGTACTGGTTGTCCACTTGATGGAGGGAGGATCGTCTACCACAGTTGAACAAACAAATTGCGACTTGACGCGTTATGTTAAAAAAGAGGCAAACCATGTGGGGCCTACCTTAGAGGCAAGGCTCTATACAGTGGAGTACTTTTGATGTGTCCCGTCAACTCGCAGAGGAGAAGCTTGCTTAGTACGCCGTCTCCCTCGCCCACGGGCGCGGTGGCTTGCAGGATGACGTGAAGCTTGCTTACTAGTAGTACTGTACACCTTACGCCCGCTCCCTTGCCCATGCGCGCGGTGGCTCGCAGGACGAGGAGAAAATTTTACTACTCCCTCCGTTTACTCCTCGTCCCTACCTTGGTCAGAGAGATTATCATATTGCTTGGAGTATATATGTCCTTTAGTACTCCCTCTATTTACTTATACATGGCCACTATAAAAAATACATTTTGCATCTATACAAGGCCACAAATAGTAATCGAGACAAAAGTTACTACTCCCTCCTTTCCAGTTTATGGCTCAATTTCAAAATCTCTCCAACCAAGGTAGAAGGTGAGTGGTGGAATTAATTTTGTAGTTTGCACAAGTAATTAGTACGCTCGTTTTTATCAAGAAGTTATGTTTACCGAGGCATTAATTAGAACGAATGCCTGAATGACCACTAAATTTCCATGAACTTCTACATGCATTGGTGAGTTTTCTCTTGACACTGCTTGCATCGGGTGATCTAACACACCTCAAAATCCAACATGTGATTGTACTACTACTAGTAGTAGAATTGAGACTTATAAAACGGAAAAACGAATGTTTTTAGACGAGTCCTATAAACCCTAGTGGGTATGTACTCCGTAAAATCAGATTTCCCAAAACTAAGTCGCTCAACCTTTATTTGCTTGTTTCCCTTCCTGTCTCCTTGCCTCGAATAGACTATGCCAAGCTCCCCTGCTTGCCACATGGGAAAAGACCCGCCCTCGCCTTTTTTAGTCCGGGTTTGTATCGATGGATCGCACAAAGCTGCAAAAACCAAGTCGTGTCTTGTACTCCTCCGTCGACGCTCGCTTTCATGTATTCTATATTTGCTGTCGCCGACAAGTGGGAGATATAGCAACCGGGTCGAAGTGTCAAGCACCAAATAACAGTGCAGAACAGCAGGGGGACGCACCCCAGTCGTACCGCCTCAGTAGTAATGAGCAATGACACGTCAAATCACAATGCCGCACCTTCCCAGATGGATGAAGCAACCATTATTTCACACTTTGGTTCACCATCATCTCCTTCAAGAAAACCACGTAGTATTGCTTCTGCCTCAAGAGGGACACGCGCATCGCCTTGGTACATCATGATACATGGGACCGCATGACTGGCCATGCTCCCCCGCCGATCGACCGGTAAAATCACCTCATTTTTACTACTTCCTCCGTATCGGTTTACATGGCATGCACGTCATTCTAGGTTGAGAATTTAACTGGCTATATATGTGATGAACAGTATATGTTTAGAAACTACATCTGCTTAAGAATCCAATGATATACTTTCTGTGACATAGTAACTCATATTTAGTTAGTCAAATGGATGACGTAGAACTACGTGCACGCCCTACAAACCGAGAAACCTAAAAAAAAGAGACGGAGAGGGTAGTACAATACGTATCTTTTTAGATCAATATAGTCAGGATTCACCAAGGAGCAAAACCAAGTGGTAGGCTGCTCCTGTCGTGTTGGCATAGCAACTCAAGCAGGGTCAGTCCGCACACGAAATGGCGACACACTTAACAGGACCCCTTTAGACGACGTGTGGCTCATCCACCGTCTTGTTCCACGTGCGATGCACCAAATTACAGTTTGGAGCAGCGGTTGGAATTGGAGGCACCCCGATCGTAGCGCCACAATAGTAGAAAATGAGCGATGAGGGGTCAAATCACAAAGCCCCACATTTCCTGCATTATGCTGGATGGACAAACCAACCATCATTTCACTCTAGGGTGCAAGAGCATAAAGAAAAGAGAAGGATGCATGCGGCAGCTACCTAGGGTACCCTAGGGTAGGGGTCTCCACTACAATTCCTTTTTTTAAAGCGCCTCCACTACAAATCGGCTTCTCCCTCGTCCTCTTGAAGAAAACCGATGATGCATGCGGCAGTAAGGTTTGTAGGAGTACTACGGCATGCGGGGCCATGTCGTAGTAAATGGGAGAGGGATTGAGTTCGAGTCGATGCCTTAAATATGTGTGGGCCACTTGGTTTTACGGGAACGAGGCAGCATTTTGGGTTCGGGGACCAGTGGTGATATAGTACGTACAAAAAATTGTGGACGTAGGTTCGACTGAAAGGCAATGATGCATGGGCCCTGCATTTTGATATACCTGGGGCCGCGTGAAATTTGCTACTCTACTCAAAACTAGTAAGATACACATGCATTGAACACATGAGATTTGGAAACCAAACTATGAATAAATACACACTATAGCATGTAAAGCTTTGAGTCATATATGCATGATGTAGATGTTCATTTAGTTATTATAGTTTATCTCATTCAAAATCAATTAGTTTTATAAAAATGTTAAGATTCATGGGGTTGTGCATTGTAAAGCATAAAGTAAAAAACAAATAATGGCAATTCATTTAGAAAAAAATTGGGCAATTATGATACAGAAGATTCTAAAACAAAGGAGAAGTGCTTGTGTTTTGAGGTTTATGCATTATTCTTAAGTTCAACCATGGAGTCTTCTAAATTGTACATGTGGCAGATCAGGTGGAATGTTGATGATATCCAACGGCCTACAGTACTCAGATTTTCCATCGCTGCACTATCGGATTAGCTTCATCCAGCGACCATCTTTCAAAGTTATTCGTACACTATATAGTTCTTGTGCCATAGTTGCATGTCAGTGAAAAAAGCTACTAGTGGGTTGTACTAGCTATTTAGGAATAGAAGATGTATACATGGAAGTTGTAGAGAAAGAGATGACATGGAGTATCTCAATTCCTATGAGTAGGGATTGGAAAAGATATGTCATTTGGTTCACATCATAGGAACTTTTCTATTGAATCTAGAGATGACATGTATCTCAATTCCTATGAGGAGGGATTAGAAAAGAGATGTAATTTGGTTCATATCGTAGGAACTTTTCTATTGAATATACGCTAATGTTTATTTTCCTTTGAAATTATGGGAGTATAGGAATCCATTCATATGAACCAAGTGGCTCTAAAGCTATAAAAATGATATCATGTTTATTTCCTTTGAAATGTGGAGTATATGAATCTATTCCTATGAACCAATTGGCTCTAAAGGAAAAAAGCCTATAAAATCATATCATATAGAGTTCCTATGATATTCCTCCACACCAAAGGATGGTTGAAATTGGTGCAGGTGATACGATGGTCTTTCTTTGTAGACTCCTCCCCCATCTTTATAGTTACGTCTCGAAGATGAATGAAATGATATATACTGGGTATTCTACATGTGCAATTTGGTACACGAAAAGTCGGTAAAATTTTGCGAGGTTCGAATTTTCAATAAAGCTATATGCACTGCATTTTGGAATGGAGGGAGCATATGGCAGTTGCTAACACTCACGTGGAAGATTTGTGTGTAGGAGTGGCTGTTTTGTTAAATGACATGGCAAAACTGACACTGTCGGATGCCGAACTAACGGTTCTTACGGCGTTCGTCAGGAAAAGGCTTGTGGCGAAGTTTGTCAGATAATAATTTACGGACACATGCATTGCATTGATACATGCCCCCCTCTCTCTCGCACACGCACCCTCATGAGTCACGACTCTCCCCAGTCCTCTCGCACCCACCGTTTATCTGCAGGTAGACGTCACACACATATGTGCTCTTCACACCCTACGCTCAGAACTTCTAAAAAACAAAATATGTCGCACACATTTTATTTTAGCTCACACATCACACACTTATACTATTACTCTTGTGGCGAACGTTCTTTGGGCATAGTATATTGTACTATCACGAAGAGAAGCGGTGCACACACGCACTAGTTCTCTCACACCCACTCGCGGGTACACGTAGGAGCGCATTGTTTTGAAGCTGGTACAACAAAATCACTCCACTATATATATAAGTAGGAACCTTAGCGCTTGCTTTACTAGGGTTCCTCTCGTTCACTCTCTCATGCTCTCCAGATCTAAGCAAGACATAGGTGGCCACACTCTCTCTCTGCTCACGGCTGGTCACAAATCCGGCCGGACAACATCGACCGGGGCAGGGGTGTAGGTGCATCGTTCACGCTGTCGTCAGCGGCAAGGGAGGAGACCAACGGTTGCCCGCGCGTCCCGATCGGCGACCGTGTCGTTCTCTCCGAGAGAGCGCCGGCTCGGGAGGGCCTCCGACCCCTTCTTCCTCCCTGCGGTATTGTGGCCAAGATGCAGCCTCCCGACGCCGTCTTTGCCACATGCCGACGACCCTCAGGTATATATTCCTTTGAAACCTGCCTTGCTCTACTGCCCCAGCTCCCCACCTGGCTTCGTGTGGATCTTTTTCTACTTCCGTCCGCTGTTCCAAAGCCACCTATACTTTTACTATTATTAGAGGTAAAGCTAGTTCATACAGTCGACTCTAAGAGTTGGTTCAAACAGGGAAGAAAGTGGGAAAGCTGT
The DNA here is from genome assembly GCF_018294505.1 of Triticum aestivum. Classification (NCBI taxonomy): domain Eukaryota; kingdom Viridiplantae; phylum Streptophyta; class Magnoliopsida; order Poales; family Poaceae; genus Triticum; species Triticum aestivum. The sequence continues at coordinate 380,930,021 of NC_057798.1, forward strand.
AGCATGAATTTAGGACTTGGTTCTAAGAGGAAATGGGGAAAGTAGTAGATACTGGCTACCCAACCGGTCTCTTGGTCGAAAAGACGAAGAAAGTATGGTGGATGGCAAAGGGTGGGGGGAAGTTGACTTGTCTCTTGGTTGAGAAAAGAAAGAAAGTGACGGGTGTAGGGGGACAAAGCAAATGAGAATGAGTAGGTCTAGATTTCCTGTGCTCAAATAGGAAAATGTCGCCGAGGAGATAAAAAATGGGACAAATGCAAACATGTTGCCTGAGTGTTTGCCGCTCTCGGCAACCACATCTGCCTCACCACTTTATGCCCCTGCTGTCCCTACGCCCATATCACTACCGTTAATGTAAAATCACATGAAGCATTAAGCAATGCCACCTAATGTCACTATAAGTAATGGTCTAGTGCCATCGATAAATTGAAGCAATGCCACCACCATTTTATGAAGTGCTTCCATCTTGCTTTATTTCCCATGAATTGTGTTTTTGCAGTTACACTTAAATCTCACACCGCTAACATTGCTTCATCCCTGTGGAACTGCACAAATTTGGTTGCACATTTACTGACCATGTGCTACTCTCATGACAGTAATACTAATGCTATTGTTCTGCATGTTAATCTAGTGGCAGTGTTGATGTGATGTGATGCTACTTACTTAAGGGCACTTTCATACTGGAAATCTAGTGCCAATTATAACACAATATATGTTGCTGTTAATCATATGCCACTGCAAATATCTGTCACTATTTAAATAACTGTATTTCATATTTGCGCAAATAGGGATGTCTGTCTCCATATCATTTTGGTATGTCTGTCTCCGTATCGTTTCTATCTGCGCAATCAAAATCACACACCTCAGTTTTAGTAGAACTGCACAAAATGAGATGGCTATCCCTCGCTGTCGTCGTCTAACCACCCATCTTCTAGGTATTCCTACATTGGTAGTAACTAGGTAGAATGACCATAGCAATCTAAAAGAAGTTGATTCGTACGTTTTACTTCCTGATTGCAGTGTAGGGACGAGCGAAAACAACTGCATCCTAGTCCTGAATGCACTTTTTACTAGTTCATCCATGGACCGAGGACTAGCTAGCACGGCTGCACGGCGATTTTTTGGACATGTGCACGGACAAGAGGCATTGTGGTCTGCTTATTTGTGAAAATAGCTGTGCTTAAATTTAGTGGAATGCACAAGAATTTCAGTTGGTCAGTACACTGCATGGTTCAGTTTAGCATTCCAGCTGAGACCACAATTATAATTGGTTATTCTGGAATGAGAGAACCTAACCCTGTATGGTGCAAGAAGAAAAAACCAGAGTGAACTCTAGGAAATTTAAGCCTGTCGGGAGGCCCTTTGCTCAGAGAAGCCTTGCTTATTTTTTCCTGATTTGTAAACCTTCTCACAACTTTGTCTTTTGCTGTGAACTAGTATATGTTTGTTATGTTCTATGAATCATTGAGATGTATAAAATTGCTTAACTTATACTTTTCAAGTTTTTTATGAAGCCGAGTTTAATGTGAGTGTTCCACATGAACGCTGGACTAGCGTGTGAACGTTTGGAATTTACATTGTGGCCTCAGCTAACTGCATGAACCACTGTAACAAGATACACAGTTGCTTATATGCCAGACAGCAGATTGTTGATTGTTAGCTGGTCGATAGCCTAGTGTTGAAGCGAGCTGAGCCAATGTGTCATGTTTTGCACAACTACTTACAAGTCGGGTAGCACCAACAGTGTTTACAAGTACTTATGTATACGTCGGTGCAAAGTTCTCGAACGAGTACTCTATTTCATCAAACACACACTTCTCGTATGATAAACGGTGACAACTTATGTCTTACCATGCCATATTCATGAAAAAACTAGTGAGGACGGATCTGTTTCGGCAACAATTACGATGGTTCTCACATGATTCACGGGCACACAAAAGTAGCAGCAGTTCCCATAGATGGATTCAAGCAGAGTACTAGCCCCAGAGGGCTCGATAACAGGCAAGGTTCGGATAATTAGACACAATCCAAACTACTATTAAACACTAGCTGGGGAACCTATTCCATGCCTCGATCTAATTAGGGCTGGACACAAGACGGACCTTGCCAAGAACATCATCAAGGACGTCCGACAGTAGCTCAATCATGTGAACCTTCATGAAGACAACCTTGTGGCCTCTCCACTCATAAACTTGTTTCTGGAGGCATGCCACGTCATCTTCCTGCGTAAGCTTGACAAGAACAGTATACCTCACAAACGAAGGAGTAGCTTTGAACTTCTTGTGCTTCAGTACACCCTGGACAACAAGCCTGACAAAAGTGAGGCTGGAATACAACTCGACATTGGTATAAGTGCAAATGGCTTCCAGGATCCAACAGCCTAGGAACTCTGTTTTCCTAGTGCGTATATTCAGGTCATCCGCCTCATAGCGAGTGACATGTACAACCACACAATCCTTGTCTGCATCAGGGCTCTAATTGAAACCGAAACAAATTCTGAATTACTTTCTAGTATAAGTAACACAAGTTATTTAAACCACTATGTATAGCATGGCATCGAAGCTAATAAAATTTTGTGTTATTCATCACCACATACTTAGACGAAAAACCACAATCGAGACCGGCAAAGAAGAAAATCACCTTGGGC
>NC_057798.1:381232862-381403278 GCF_018294505.1 Triticum aestivum
TATATATCTTTTTTATACTACTAGTACTAGAGGTGGAGTAGTGGTAGAGTAGTTTATATTTTCTCTGCATACAGTACCAGTTAGTTGTGCTTCAAAACTGAACGGCACGCCATTAAAAAAATAAAGGTCGATAACTAATGTGGCACCTCGGGCCAACACGGCTAGATCACATTTTGCACGAGAAATTACACACCATGTTTCATTGACATGTGGTCTCGTTCCAACATGTCAGTGAGACGACGACGAGTCCTTTTCTACTAGTATTTCCGAACGGACGTGTAGGCCGGGGCGCCTCTTCGTGTATCGTAGCAAACTGGCAACCGTCCACCGACTCTTCGCCTTTCCCTCTCGATTTGGAACTGCTATCGCACGATCTTCCTCCCTCCTCCATTTGCCTTCACCCTTCCTTCTGCCATCGTTCGATCGTCTTCTCCATGGAGGGAACAGGCCGGAAACGACCCCGTTATTCTTGCCCCGATCTAAAAGATGACATGGTGGAAGAACTAATTCATCTGTGCGACATCATCACCTCGGCTAGCATGAAAGGTTCGTTCAAGACCATTCTCGACTCAACTAATAACATCATTACAAGGAACCCAAGGGTCCAGGAGCGGTTTGATCTCCCCTATCTTCTTCGCCGTGACCCTGATGACTGGCGCGGGGACGACGGAGGCCTCGCCTTGTGCAAGTTGATGACGCTTGATAATGATACGCATGATGTTAAGATGCCATCGCTTGAGGGCAAGGCTTGGGCAGGCGCAAATGGTGATTGGGTTGTTTATATTGGGTACAACTGCGAGTGGGAACTTGTGAATGTGTACACTCATTACCGGGTTCCACTTCCAAAAATCTCAGCAGACTGCCCAGAGGTTGAGCACACTGGTATTCTACGCATGTTCAAATATGATCATGGTGACTGTCTTCTACGGAAGATAGCAATTTGCCGAGTTCCCAACCGCTCTTGGAATTACAGGAACTATGTAGTTGTTGCTATCTTCGACAAGCTTGTTGCCGTCCTTCGTGGTTCGACTGGATGGATATTGCTCAAAAATTAGTTTCTGTACACGGATGAGTACTGTGATGCAATTCAATACGAGGGTCTTGTGTTTGCTTCCACCACTCATGGCACTGTTTTTGCATGGGATCCTCGTAGTTTTGGTACGTTTGTCTTCCACCGTAATTATAATTGTTTCATCCACATGCATGCGGGTTAGCAAGTTTCACTTTACTAATTAACCTTCTTCTTGTGTTTCCAAGGTCTTGTGAACATTCCACCACCTATACTTGAAATTTTTTATAACCAAGGGGGAGATGGTGATGATCACGAGCATGAGGACAAGCAGGGCCCATATACTAAGTGGTGCCTGGCAACTTATTCCGATGGATCACCCCTTCTTGTCTGTATATAGCCCACTGCTGATGTTACTACTAAGGAAGTAGGTGTTGTCTCCCATGGTCGCACTCTCCGGACCTATTCCAACACCCGTTGCATGGTATTCGGGATGGATACTAGTGTGCTAGCACCAACACCTTCTCCCTGGTACAGAATTGATAGTCTTGGAGAAAACTCACTCTTCCTTGGACAAAACTATCCAATGATGGTGAAAGGCGATCCAACTGTTGTTCACACAACATTACTACCATTTACGAGAAGCAACTGTATCTATACCTCGGACATTTTGGTGGTTCCCTACCCTGGTACTGATATAGTAGGCCGCTTCAGCCTGGATGATCAGTACTGCTTTGGTCTCGAGATCAACAATGGATGGCCCTTCCCAGAGAATCACTTGTGGTTCAAAGCAAGTGTTTCCAATGCCGAGGATTGGTTGAGTTGAAGTTCATTTTATTGCTTGTTATTTGTTGTGTGATGAAAACTTTAGTATTTATAATGTACCCTCGTTGTCGATGTGGGTTGATGACCTGTTGTATGTAATAAAATGATATGCCTGTGATAAAGTTACTAAATTTATGAATGGCTTTTGAGTCGCTTCTCTGAGTGAGTGCTGCGACAAGCAAAATAATAATTTCCGAATACATAATTGTGCGTGCATTGCAACAGGTTATCGGATGAGGCCAATCAACAATACTAGTACACTATTTGTACTAGCTTCACATGCTTCGCGCGTCGGGCGGGTGGTTTTACTGTAGCCATATGTTAATGTGTTCGCTGTACGTAACCAGCACCTCGAATCCTCGATACTACTAGTACTATATAAGTGGTAGGAGTAGTAGGGTGGCATGGGCCAGAACAAGCATTCACGTCCAGGAGTACGGCACAGCCACCAGCACGACTTCCATCTGACACCATATTTCTTGGAGTCCGTGCTAGAGCAATCTCTTCAACCTCGTCGTTTCTCTAACTCAGCCATCGCGCGGCGGGCGAGGTAGGGGTTTGTCGATAGTTGGTTTCCTCAACTACGGTCCCACTTGTAAGGCCAACTCCAATGCACGACCCCAAACGGACTTCCGTTTTGCCCGGATTCTGTCCGTTTGGGTAGGGCAATGGGGTCGTGTCCAGGCCATTTCTCGGATGCGGTGGCCGTGCGCCGAACGGGCGGACACATCCCGACCGCGTACATTTTTCTTTGCAAACACATATCTTTTTTTCATCATTGATTTTTCAGTACATGGAAATACATCACCAAAATTTTGACTAGAAAAGCAATACCAAAGAAAACAAGAACCATAAGAATACATTTTAGGAGATATCCAACTTCCATAACTGCTCCTGTAAGTTGGATTAGTGCCTTCTCGATGCATTCATTGTTGATCTACGGAGGCTCGATCTTGTGTGCTTCTTTCTTCTTCGAGTGTAAAGAAGTAGACGTTGCTTCCTCGCATCTAGTCTCATGTCTAGCCTCTATTCTATCAATAAGTGCACTAGTCTCATCTCTAGCCTCTATGCTAGCTAAAAGTGCTAGAACATCTACTAAATTGCGCTCTATCACTATATTTATGTGCTCTTCTTCCCAACACCAAAACTTGCATCCATTCTACACAATAAAATTTTAAGTTAGCACAACTAGTCTAATCCGAGAGCACAACAAGATTTGGTCGGGCTCTTCCTCCTTTTGCCGACACGTGGGACATCCAGCATCCAGGTCATGTCATGTAAGAAAATAAAGTGGTAGTTGAAGCCATGTGATGTGCATCTTGGATTAAACTGTAAATAGAATCTTACTACTCTTGAGTAACTCCAAAAGCGGCCACCGAAGATCTTTATTGGATTTGTTTTTCATCACCAGCACGTTGAGGTGAAAGATGTGCAGGTTCAGTGGGTCCTCTTGCATTTTCACTGACATGTGGGACCGCATATGAGCAAACAGACGATGGGCACCGTGCATCCGTTGCCTAGCTGAGAAGAGAGATAGAGGAGAGCTGAGCACGGACTCCAGGAAATTTTTTCTACGTAACCAGCACCTCGATATAGGCTCGATATAGTGGGGTGGCATGGGACATAACTAGCATTCACGTCTAGCAGTACGGCACACGCCACCCACACGAGTCCCATCCAACACCAATTTTCTTGGAGTCTGTGCTACAGCCATCTCTTCTCCCTCCTGTTTTCTCAGCCATCGCGCGGTGGGCGGGGTGGGGGTTTGCCGATAGTCGGTTTTCTCAACTGCGGTCCCACTTGTAAGTGAAAATGCAACACCGCACGCATTCCCCCTTGAGCGGCGTGCCGGACCAACCATGTGGGGGTGCGACGCGAACACGGCAGGCTTTTCCTTTTGAACTTGTAACTTGTAAAATTTGGTTCTGCTCCATGGCGCGACCGATAGATAGAAATAACGATTTTCCCTAGAGTAATGAGAAGTTTGGTTCTGGCGCGGTTCATGCATCGAGTATGTACAAAAATTATGAAGTTGATGCGGAAGGTAAGATAATTACTAGTAGTACCATATACTACTATATGGATTTGGCGGAAAGATAAAAATGCATACAGATCCATCAACGACGTCCTCACGCCCTAGTGCGCCGGGTCACCAACCGACGTGTGAGGAGCAGCGGTGTTGGCGGCGAGCTCAATGTGCTTCTGAAAAATGTCGTCCAAGGTTGCCCTGCGGTCCAAGAAGGTTAGCGTCCTATCGTCCTCCTCTTGCATGTAGTAGTCCTTGTGGATGATTTGCTCGTAGACGTGGGTGATTTTGTCGATGGTGTCTTGTTGCACCAGGCGCTGTGCGGTGAGCGCGACCTCGAGGTGGACATTCTCCGGCACGACGGTGGGCAGTCGCAGGGCCACCGGTGCGTCAAAGAGGTTGTCACCATAGTGGCCGTTGAGGGTGGCGGGCATCGCAGAGCCTGGGCACGTCGGCAGAGGCGTACGTCAAAGTCGTCCGCAAGCTTCTTGATGATGGTGAACTTGTCGAGGAAACCAACGAGGACCTCGTCGACCAAGGAGACGAAGCTATCATCAAGCGGCCCCTCTCCCTAGTGGCCTCAAACACTACATGGAGACGTTCCTCAATGCCGGGCCACAGGCCGGCGTCATGGACCATCTGGCACAGCCGGCTGATGCTCGCGCTCATCGCCTCCATGGGTCTAGCTTAGCTTCTAGTCAACTGATCTTGCAATTCGAGTGATCACTCTTGCCCTTGGTTAGCGTGTGTAGGTGCGTAGGATTTGATACTAGATTGGGCTGGCCAGGAGAAGTGCAGACTGCGTTGAATTCACGTGCGTGTTGGCCATCTACTCCTCGGCCCTCTACTGCACCTGCCTTTGGCTATATGACAGGTGGGCCAACCACCCGTTGGGCCCACGTGTCATTCACCCAAAGGCAGTTGCAGTAAGTCAATGAAGCTGCGTCCCCCTCCGTGCCGGTGCAGTATAGTCATCTCACCGGACCTCTAGTTGGGGCCAAAGGAGAGAAGTTTGATTTTTACTGGTTTATTGGTCCCCTTTGCATTTTGCGCCAAGTTTTGACCTTTGATTTAACTAATAAAATGATAATGCATGTAAACAAAAATGTTGTGTTAGTCACCTTAGGAAAACCAAATAATCCCAAAACACTTAGGCACGGTACATTAACTCCCTCCTCGTTTCTTATTTCATGACATATCAACCAATGAGAGATGTGGGTCGTGCATGCTTTCAATGACTTGAGACTACCAAACATGACATGCAGTGTTTAGTTCATTGCATGTAATCATATTAATTAGCAAAAAGACATTAAGTTCTCTCGCTGATAGGAATAAAACAATACACCATGTATTTATTTACACAGGGAGTAGTACATTTTTTGTGACATGCATTACTAGATATTGGTAGTCAAATACTAAAATCCAGATGGGCGTGGTAGTACTCCTAAATCCAGATGGAGGTACTAGTAGTACTACCGATGTAGTACTAGCATTGTATTACCCGTTGGTCAAATTATTACGTGCTGCTCCTCACAGTGAAGTTACAAGACCCTGCGCCAGAGATGACACCTGAGTATAGGCGCCGTGTTCGGCATACCATAGTCATCCTCACCGTCTGCAGTCACTATCATCATGGCTGTAGAGCTAGCCTGCTTACAACTAGCCCTGTTCGACATAATTTCCCGTGCGTAGATGCCCGCGCATTTCACGGAACACCAAGATTGGGGGTGGACGGCCCCGGCAGCGGCCATCACGCCAGATTTTTCCATGGCCTTCTAGATGTGGTGGGGAGGAGATAAGGCTGATTGTGAGAGACAAGGAGTTGTTTGTAAATAGGGAACAAGTGCGGGCATCTTTTTGCACAAATGGAGAAGTTTGGTTTGTATGCGTCAGATCTAGATCCGACGGCTATTGGTGAAAGATGGGAGGCACAACATCATCACCAACTCAGGACCTGTTTGATTCGCAGGATTTTGAAAATGCATGAATAGGACACGGCAATATTACAAGTTTCAAACTGATATTACAAATGTCAGGAGTAATGCTGCACCTACAAAGAGGGAATTACTAGGAAGTTTATGTAAGAACTTTCGTTACTTTAGGTGGATGCAGCATTATCATACAAACTAAAATCCACCACCCTGACAAGTCACTAATGGGTAAATAAGTTTTCGAGTCTCTGGCCACTTGATGTTTCAAAAACAAATTCAGCTTCTGCGGAGACTTTGTCATTTAGGCTTAGACGCTTGCGGCGATCAGCACGCCATTCATTGTTGCGCCAGAGAACGCCAAACCTCATTACCTTGAGCACACTTGCCTCCAGAACAAAGAACCTAGCCAATTTAATCTCAGATGTGCTGCCTCGGTAGTCGATCAAATCAATTTCTGTAAGATGGAGATCAAGGCATTCGATGAGATTGTTATAGTGCAGCACATTTTTCACTTTCGGGTCTTTTTTGTATCTGCAAAAGAAGAGAACATATTAGAGCAGCTGGCTGTATAAGATTGTCGTGTCATCAAGAGGTACCAATATCATTCGCTCATACGATAGGGTTGGCTGGCTAGTGATATTTTTTCACTCTCTCTCTCTCTCTCTCTCTCTCTCTCTCTCTCTCTCTCTCTCTCTCTCTGTTTCCTCTCATTTACCTAGGAGCACGTGAAGAGCTTGGGCATTTGTTGCCTTCCACTATGTGGCCGATGCCATATTTCGCAAAATTATGCCACATAATATGCATCGATGTTAAATCAAAAGATTTTGGCACCGCTCTCGCGATGTGAGAGAGTTGGCACCGTTGTGCACACAGACCCACATGTATAAACAAATCAATCAAACCAACTACACCAGCCTCTCACTCTCCCAAACAAGTGTTTTTTTATTGCCTCCGTCCTCTCTCTCCCACGCAAGTGTTTTTTCTTTCCATGAGTTAATTTGGCACCGGAGCAAAGTAGGTGATCCAGATTGGGGCACCGGGTGAGCAATGGAGGGGCATCGATGCCAAATGCATCACAAGTGAATTTGGCACATGTTTTGGCCTACATAGCCCCCTTTTGTACTCCCTCTGTACCAAAATTCTTGTCTTAAATTTGTCTAAATACGGATGTATGTAGTTACATTTTAGTGTTAGATACATCCGTATCTAGACAAATGTAAGACAAGAATTTTGGGACGGAGGGAGTACTACCTCGTATTTAGTATAAAATTTTGGTCATAGATTTACCTAAGAAAATGCCAATGCATGTCACTAAAAATTACACCATTTCAAATTATGTTCAAATACGAATCCAACTATATAGTTCTTAGTGACATGCATTAACATTTTGTAAGATAAATCTATGGTCAGATTTTGATACTACAAAATAGGAAGAGTAAACCAGGACGGAGGTAGTACTTGCTCTTAGGGTAACCATAGAGTTACTGGAGTAATCTAAGTTACTTTCCACTATGACTAGCCTAGGCTACTATAGTAGTACAACAAAAAAAGATGCAGGTGATCACGTGAGAAAAAATACTAAAAACATTTCTTTCAATGCAGTGCGTAGATGCAGTTTTGAACACTACACTTGTCATCGTAATTTGGGAAAATTACAAACAAATTGTGCTACGTTGTGATTACCGTTTCCTAATAGGAAAGAAGTTTCACCTCGATGAGTAGCTTCTCCGTGCACAGAAAGCATGTAAGGAATCCAACAACTTGATCCAGATTGGGGCCGATATATTTTATTGCCAAGATCTTCACCGTGCGCATAGACTGGGTCAAGCTTGTGGGAATCATTTTCTAGAAGACGGTCATAAATACATCAAGAAGAAATTTAAAAATGTGAATTTCAAGAAGACGGAGAAGAAGATGAGTGCTGTACCTGAACGATTACGGATCCAATAAAGAGTTCGGAGAATTTGGCATACGAGTACACCAACGGTGTCAATTTCGGCGTGTCAATGACCCTGATTTTTGTTGGACCTTCTAGATCCGATACAAGCAATCTCTCAAGGAAAGGCGCATTCTCAATGACCATAACGTGGAACAGTTCGAGTGATATCTTCCCAATTGATGTCTTGTTGCGGGGCCAGCAAGACACAAAAATCAATCGGAGATTCGTCGAGGCGATGTGGAGGCTAATGAACCCGTGGATCTGCTCAAGACGAAGGTACTCGAGCGCACTACAGCTGCGAAGCAGGTGCTCTGTAGCCTTCTTCGAGATGACAACGTCGAAGAGGTCGAGCTGCTTGAGTTGAGGGAGAATAAAGGCGGGTGCGACATTAATCTGGGGAAGATAGCAGGAGTTGAAGCTGGCGCGATGCAGTGTTGGCATGAGGTGGAGCACGGACGGCGGCAGAGAGCAACATTGTCCAGCTTCAAAGCTGAGCTCCTCGAGCTGATCTAGGGCGGGGGATAAGAACCACTCGTCGAACTTCGGTTGGACCTTGCAGTTGGTACTGAACATGCGGATGTCACGGCGTCTGGCTGGCCCAGGGTGCGAGGAAAGGATCTTGGAGACTGCGGCCATGCATTTGCAATCCCCGTCGCAGATGCAGCTATTGACGGTGAGGTTGAGGGGGATGCGGCGCCAGAGGGGGCGCCACCGCCGGGAGAGCAGGGCGGTCCGCACGACAGATTTGGTGGGGAGGAGGCCGATGATGACGAGCAGCATGTCATCGGGGAGGCTGCTAATGAAGTCCAGGCTCGCCGGATGCGGTTTTGGCTTGAGCCGCCTCCGCTTGTTGGTTGCCTCGCCGTCCATCTCAACCGGCGGTGACGCCGGTGTACACGTGTGCTAGTGTGTGTTGTGTGCTGGGTGTGTGCGAGTGCGTCCTTCTATGCATGCCGTCGCGCAGTGGTGAATTGTGCGCGAGCATCCTTCACGCGGAAGAAGTGTGTCCTCAACGCGCCCTCAATTTACTAGCGTGCGGGGTGCTACCCCAAGTGGTTTCAACTTTGTTTACTTTACCGCGTGTCAGATGGGCCTCTAGTTTACTTATTTTCACCCACTGCCACATGGGCCAGCACACGAAGATACAGAACACGAGCTGACAAGGCAGCATGTGGACTGGTTGACTGGTCAACTAAACAATATACGGAGCCATACGCTGACACAGTGAGCGTATAATCCGTCGGTATAGAGAGTTCGAGTGAGAGCGGAGGCCCGTGAGAGATAGCAGAGAGAGAGAGAGAAAGAGCTACTCCCTCCGTTCGATAATGTAGTTCCAACATTTTTTTTAAAGTCAAACTTTTGAAACTTTGAACAAGTTTATAAAGAAATTACTTATATCTACAATACCAAAGATAAATGATAATATGAAGTAAGTACATGTTGTGATGAATCTAATGATCGTTCTAGATGTAAATGTTTTTCTCCACATATACCTGGTCAAACTTTTCTGAGGTTTGACTTCTCAAAAAATCCGTATGCTTATGGACGTGACAGAGTCCCTAACTAGAGAGAGAGAGAGATAGAGAGAGAGAGAGGGAGAGAGAGAGAGTGAAATAGAAAGAGTGAGTGAAAAAAGTGTGTGTGCGTGTGTGAAGGAGACATGGACAACACACGATAAAAGTAGTGAAAAAGCATGTGTGTCTTATGCAAACATATCACACATGCATCTTCAACAACGGAAGCAAGGTGAGGAGATAGTGTATGGTGGTTTGCAACCGAGAGAGCAAGACCCCTAGCATGTGGCCAGGAGGGGTCTGACAAACAAGGGAGAGAGGTCGAGAGAGACGTACGGAGAAAATGCAGACATGGGGAGGAGAGAGTGTATGTTTGTCATAGAGAGATCCCCTGGAGATCGTGAGGGGACTACATGGGTGGGAGATCGAGTGACAAGGTGTGTGCGCGATAGAAGATGCCCGAGATATATCAAGATAGACGTATGGATGGAAGGAGACAATACATGTGTTCCTGATGGCTAGTGAGATATAATCTCTACTCCTAATGGACGAGTTGGTTGAATAGTCCCTCCACTTTCGACTGGTTTTTTTTCCTCTGGTTTTTTCGTCTCCCTTCCCACCATCCGACCGGTTTACTTTTTCTCCACTATTTCCTTGTAAACGAACACTTTCCTATTGTACAAAAAGAGACAGATCCTAACTTTCCTAACTTATCCAAATCAAGCGATCCATCTCATCAATGCAATTTGCTAGAGGAAACAAATAACAGATTTTAAAGAAACAAATAACTGACTTTAAGGAAAAAATATCCAATTTACTAATACTCCTGCATCATGATGGAATCAGAACTTTCCTAATACTCCTACATCGCAAATCACCACATATTCCCTTGTCGTGGCTCCCGTTCCACGAATAGGAAATTCCCAGCAGCTTCGACCCCTTTCACACACGACCACACGACCATGGCACCGCTGCCCATCGCCGCCATGCCACACGCGAGGGGGCTCTGCCAGTCGGACCTGGCCGCCTTGCTCCCTCACGCCCGTGTGCCGGGGAGCGACACCGCGCAACGCAGACCGCTGGCTGCCACGTGCACCGGGCCCGTCTCAGCCAGGAGCAGAGGTATCGGGGCTGGGGGCCACGGCGTGCACTATGCGCTAGCCGTGCCTCCAGTGGGTCGGTGCAGCCAAGGTCGTCGTCTCGTCGGGGGCAACGTGCGGGTGCGGGCGTCACGGGTCGACGTCGTCGTGGACGGTGAGCGTGCCGAGGCTGCCGCTTGCGCGTGCAGGCCGGGAGTCGAGCCGCATCGACGTCGTTGAGGTCGCCGACAGCGGCAGGTGCTAGGGGCCTCCTCCATTGCATGATGCGGCTGTGCTGCGTAGAGCCTGGCCGAGGGCCACTCGTAGGAGCAGCGCGTCGTGGCTGTGGTCTCCACTGTGACGGGAGGACTGGTGCTACTGCATGCCTCTTCCACGAGGATATTATTGTTGTAGTGATGGCGAGCGGCACCGGCCGGTAGTACCAGTCCCAATGATGGATGGACCAGGAGAGACATTGAAGCCATGGGCACATAGTACAATCAGCTGAATGAGCGTTTGGTAGTGCTTTGTGCTCCAATTTCAGTTACATTATTTCTGATGTATGAATGAACTATTTTCCTCGTTTGGTAATTAACGCAACCGATGTTTTTCTTCATGAGAACAGATATTTTTGTAGTGTATAGTACAATTGTTTTTGTTAGTTACCCTCCCTATAAACCTATTGTACTCATTTATCAAGTTCGCATTGTTAATATATCCAGAATTAGTTGTGACTGCAAAATGCAGAAGAAAAATCAATTGCTGCAAGCAAAAGTATTATTTTGGAACATTTGTATAGATGTTGTATAGTAGTGACCAACACCAATACTTTAGAACATTGTGTCCATTATTTCCCTTCTGCTCGAAATAAAGCGAAACCAGTTTGATATTAAATATGTTTTTCGTCTTGCCAAGGTTAAGTGTGCACCTGGGAAAAATAAAACTAATCATGTGCAAGGTGCAAATAGAGATGGGGAAGCAGGAGGAAGATGTTGGTGTTTGTCCGACGCAATCTGAAAGCATGCTCAAAATCAATGAAAATAGAACAAAAATTTACTATCGTTCTCTCAAACCTTACACTAAACTTGCTACTAAAGAAGGTATGCATGATGCATATCAAGTAAGTCCTGTCCACAATTGTTTTATCTTCCACAATTGTTTCTTGTGTCACTACTGTTAGAGTTCAAAATGTCCAAAACAACATAACATTTACCGATGCTGCTAAATGACCGGTTCAAAATAAATAGATCAGCAGTTTCTTCACAGTTTTATCAGTTTCACATGGATGTATCCCTTGTTGTAGGCAGCCAACCCACTGCAAGGTGTGTGCCCTCGAGCAATTATTACTCTATATTGGTAACAATAACTGGAATTGGCTTCTTTTTCTTTACAATTAGTAGTATTGAAGATTACTTCCTTGCTGTTTCACCACTAAAGTTGAGGTGATTTCAAATGAATTTAGAGTTCCAAAGTTTGAGATTCTAGCAGGGAAAAATGATTTGGTAGCCGAAGATAAACAGTCTGGACTTTACTATTGTTTGATCTATTGGAATCCGAGACTTGACCATGAACCCATGATCATATTGGTTTCCTTTGAAAGAACATGAGATATCTTGTTTATTATGATTCACTCATGGAAGCATGCTTCATTTATTTTTTTGCGTCATCTGCCTCATGAGCTGTCTGATCGGTCGTGATCGTGCGGCGCTTGGTTTGTCTCGCGCCACGGTCCTCCTTGCTGGCAAAAATGTCTCACCTAGACGCTCGGTTACATCACACATTTCTCTCGTGAGTAAAAAAATCCTACAGCTTCCTAGATCTGGCGACACATCCTGACGCGACAATCTTCGCGGCTGTAAGCTTCCGCAGCGGCGAAGCCGAGGCTGCGATGGGGAGCGGAGACATGCACATCCATGTCTTAGGGAATCGGCGGGACACTCTGTCGCGCAGGTACTCATCTCACCTCGACATGATTCGATGATGTTGACGTGTGTGGCAATGTTGCGGTGCATGCTTCAACAGCCGCACCGACGCTTTGACGGCCATGATGACAAGGCGTGCTTCGATGGTATTGATGGACACTTCAATGTTGTGACATGTGCTTCAACAAACACGACGATGAGACGTGTTACGACGACAATATCGCTGACAACAACCGCGATGCTGTGAGGCATGCTTTCACGGTGATGCTTCGCCTGGCCACGGCAACAAGGTGTGCTTCGACGACCGGCGGGTGCCCGTCCGCTGTTCTGTGAAGGCTTGCTTGATGGTGTATTTTTTGTGCTAGAATGGTGGCGGACGTGCTGGACGCTTGCTGGTGCGGGCCGAGTGGAAGAGTGTGTGAGGTGAGAGGAAGGGTACGGGGTGTTGCCTGTTGTGTGAGTAGGATGGGAAGATGGAGATAATCAAAGGGTCACGCACGGCTGTATCGGACAGCTGTACATGCGGTTGATCTTTTTCTAAGATTAACCAGCTGATTTGTACCAAATGATAGAAGAAAATGATTCCAAATCACAATATTTCATTCCTTCATATGGAATTACAACAAGTTCTTACTGATATACATGGATCCTGCTTTCATCGTAGCAACAGAGCATATCCGCAACTAGAGATTAGAGCACAAAAATTGCTGAAACATCAAATACCCGATTGAAGCTTTGAATAATTAGCTACTGTATAAGGATCTCTTGCATAACTGCACTTTGCCATTAGCTCTAGGCACGCCTTATTTGACCAGTCCAAGGACAGTGAGGGGAGGGGTGGTCGTCGACCAGCGCGTGCACATTGCGCAAGAGGCGACGGGGAGCTGGCGGAGACTATGAGTGGTGAGTGGTGGTGGCGACCTCGAGCGGTCGGCACCAACGACGAGAAGGCAATCACTGTGATGGGCGCCCATTTGATGTCCGGACGTCCTAACACGTTCGGACGTCTGAGCAAGAAATGTACGTATGAGGGAGAAATGAGTTTTGACCTTCAAGACGACCTTAACCATTTATTTGATTTCTTCATGCATCGTAGCCCGTAGCAACGCACGGGCATTCTACTAGTCATACTTAGGGGGGGAGTGCTTGCGCCTATGATGGAGTGAGGGATTATGGTACTTAGGGGGGTGCGTGTCACATGAAGAGAGAACAAGGGCAAAGAGTGTTGGATGGGTCTATATGTATAGTGCAAGCGAGACATGTGTATGTGTGAACCAGGGAGATATAAAGTTTGAGAGAGATTGAGGAGCCCCGATAAGGCTGAGTGGTGCGTCAGATAGCTGAGAGGGGGAAAGAGATATTCCATCCGCTCGATAATGTAGTGCATGTAAAAAATTTAGAAGTCAAACTTTGGAAACTTTGATCAGGTTTACGCAAATGTTATTTATATATACAATACCAAAGATACATCATATAAAACTACATCTCATGGTGAATCTAATGGTATATGTTTGTCGTTCTATATGTAATTGTTTTTCTCCATGTACATGGTCAAACTTTGTGATGTTTGACTTTTCAATAAATCTATATGCTATGGACCGAGGAGAGTGCCTAAGTCAAGAGAGATCAAGTGCGTGTGAAGGAGAATGAGTAAGTGTGCAAAAAGAGTATGTGTGTGAAAGAGAAAGTGACAACAAACGATAAATTAGAGAGAGTGTGTGTTTTTTCGTTTCTTATGCGAACATATCACGCATGCATCTCCGATATAGAAAAGCGAGGTGAGGAGATACACGAAGATAGCTAGTGTGTGATTGTTTGCAACGGAGAGAGACACCCCTATAGCACATGTCCAATAGAGGTCTGGTCAACAAGGAACAAAGGTCGAGAGAGACACATGGAGAACATGGACGCATGGGGAGGGAGAGAGGGTGTGTTTGTGATAGAGAGATCCCCTCGAGATCGTGAGGGGACTATATGGGTGGGAGATCGAGGGAGGTGCGTGCGCGATCGAAAGATGCCCCGAGAGAAATCGAGATAGACCATGCACATGTTTGTGATGGAGACTAAGATTAGCTAGTCATATACATATAGGTGGGACTACGTGTGCCTACAATTGAGTGAGAACCATCATACTTGGCTAGCTAGGCATGAGATTGTGTGTGTGTGTGTGCGTGTGCGTGTGAGATGGAGAGAGAATGAGGGAGAGAGATAGAGTTTTAGATGGGCCTATCATGTGCCAGTGAGATGTGCATGTGTATGTGTGACCCAGGTAGATGGTGAGTTTGAGAGAGAGGGGGAAGAGCTCCGAGACGACAGAGTGGTGCATGAGAGAGTTACAGGCTACGAGCCAAGGAATTTGTGTGCGTACGATGAGTGCACCCAAGATATCTAGCTTGGACTAGAGTATCATACATAGTGTGCGAGAGAGACCTATAGATGGAGTATATATGCATGCAAACTAGAAAGACCCCCCCCCCACACACACACAAAGAGAGAGAGAGAGATGGAGAGAAAGGGAGAGGGACCAACAAGGTTTGTATGTCAGATGCGTGTGACAGAATTGAAGATTGTTGGAGAGAGAGAGAGAGAGAGTCCGAGAGAGGGGGAGGTCGCGTTTTATGCATCAAAGACTGATATATGTTTCGATATAAACTTGCATTCAAATATTTAAATTGGAGAACATGTTGTCTGCAATCCACACATGAACGGATATATGCGTATATCAAACAAGTTCATTAATTTGACTTTCAACATGTTCATGGAGTACAATAATACTGTACAACATGCTACTCGGTTGAGGTGTTCAATTTTGGATTTAGTTCACTATTTTGACCTAGTGAACAAGCTATTTCATTGAATCGAGATATTTCATTTTGGGTTTGATTCCCGTTTTTGAGTGGGTCAACTATTTGCCATATAGTAAATCGCTAGCAACGAGCAAGTAAAAACACATTACTCCCAAGCATCATCTCTCCATCTAAAAAAGAAGTGGCAATCTAATATTTCAAAATTTGATTCGAATCGACTTGGTAAGGTAGACGTGGATGCTCATTCTCCCAAAATTTGAATGAACCGTTAAACATCCTCTGCTTGGTGGAATTCACTCGAGCAAATAAATGGGAGACGTGAAATTACCGTTCTATGTGGGACGCGCATCAATTGGCCCGTTGTACATCGAGGGTAGGTTCGTAACTTCATCCAAGCGCGCCTTCTCCTTGGCCAAAATGACATGTGCCGAATAATTAATAAACCATGGTCGGGAAAACACACTCTCCTCGCCCGAAATAGCTCGCGCCCACTATTTCAAAACACGCTCTCCTCGCCCGAAATCGCTCGCACCCACTATATTTCAAAACACGCCCTCCTCGCCCGAAATCACTCCTGCCCACTATTTGGGGAGAAGCAAAGTTACTCTACTATCCCCGACCCTTAGTACACAGACCCAAGCCGAGAAGCCTAAAGGCAGGGGTAAAACTGTAACTTCCCCTCACATTTCAGACAAATGCGTCCGTAAGACATGGTTCAACTCCTCTCCCATCCCCCCCCCCATTCATACCTCGTGGGCGCCAAATCACCTTCTCCCCAGAAGCTCCCTTCTCCCAAGCCGCGAAACCTCAGCCCCTCCTCCATGCCGCCCCCACCGCACCAATTTCACAGCTGCCCTCCTCCCTAATGCCAGAGACGTTGTCCATTTGCCATCGTGCACTGGGCCGTGTGCCTCTTGCTCCGTGCTGCTAGAGCTGCCTCGACGACGGCTACGTGAACCGTACCGGAGCCGATTCACCCCCGCCGTTGTTCACGGTGCCGGAGCGGCTCCAACTTCGGATCCGTCCAGAGTCCCGGCACTGCTTCCCCATAGCCGTCGACCGTCGCGACATCACTGTTTCCCTGCCGCCAATCGCCACCGCAACCATGCCAGCCTCACCGACTCGGCAGCTGGACCTGCCTACTTCATCATGCCGCCAGATAGGTTGCACCCTCATCTCAAATCACTTTATTTAGGCGTTAGTTGTCTGAATTTTTATTCTGGGCCAATCGATTCCCAATGGGAAGCAGCACCCCTCGAGGCGACGGAGCTCCTAGGCTGCTGATTGGCTGGTGTCTAACATAAGGGTGCGGGGCCACAAGTTCACCGCGAAGCAGCGCTTAGATGGCTATCTTAGAGTTGCGTGGGTCGAAGGTACTACCGCCGCCAGATACGGATGACGGGGTGTCTTTGTGGATTGGCCCGGGGGTGGCGCAACCACGGCAGTGCGGTGGGGCGGGGAGTGGCGTTTTGGCCGGGGCCACGGACGGCGGAGGTAGGTTGCTCTACCGTTGGTCGCTGGCTCTTCGGGGAAGATTCCGAATAGTGTCAGCCGGGAGGCACAAGAGGGTCATCAAGCCATCCTGCGTAGATCGGACAATACCAAAATAAAATAAAATCGTGTGGCCCCAATCTAGTCTTTAGTCAACAGACGTGTGACCACTCTCGTACCTTGTTGTTGATCTCTTAGTGTATTTCTTCAGATCAAAGAGATGTGTCGTTCTTAACATTATGCGTTATCTGCATCTTCAGCCACACCGTCTTCTGACTCACCGCAACTGCTCCAACAAGGGAAGCATACACCAGAAGGGAGCTATAGTCCCCACTCAATAGTTCCCTGCATCGAATGCGCGTGCCCGACATGGACAGCCACAACAACTACAGGGCCATCGACAAGTCAGCACATGATGCTCACTCCTATGGATGGCGGACAGATAGGTTGTACCCTCATCTTACTTGTGTGCAACATTTATGGCTTTGTTATTCATCTAAGCATGGAAAATAGATTATCACATTTCACTGTATATTCATGATGATCTCTTACGGGTCTTGTTCAGGAGTTAACGTTGTTCCATAGTTAAGGTAAGATACTTGTTCTTTAGGTAACACTATTCCATAGTTATCAGCCATCAGCCAATCCTATCCCACATGCTGGTGATTATAGTATTATACCACTTCTAGTATTTCCTATGTTGTTCTTTAATACTTTTATGTGCCATCTAGTTAATCTTGAGTACAAACGATGCATATTATGTAGCTTTCATCTGTGTTCTCCCTTTAGTTTTTGAGACTTGTTGCTGCTAGTTAACCCCAGTCCTACTATTTATGTCGTCTCCTACAGGCACTCATTACATAAATCTAACTACTAGCTGTCTTCCATGCATGTCAGATATAATTGCACACACTGATATATCCACAAGAACCTCACGGAGCAATGTAAATGCTAATAAACTTCATGTCAATGATACCCAATATGATGGAACATGTAAAGGCAGTTCTTCAGAAGATTTGCAGAAAGATGATGAATCCTCTTCACCACACAAGGTCCTTGCTCTAACTTGGCCTGTGATATGGGTACAACATGCATATAATGTCCTAGAGTGTATCTACTCTATTGCAATGCCATGTGCTTAGCATGCTGGTCATGCATGTAAATATGTCATGCCTTCTTGTTTTTCAGTACCTATTCCATTTATGATAACATGTTTTCAAATTCAAGTACTATCATTCTACTCTATCGCAATGCCATCAGCTTAATTTGGACATCATGCTTTTGAATATCTTATGCATTGTTATTCATCAGTATGTACTTCATCTGTCTACCATACCATGTTTTTTTACATTGAAGTCTTGTTCTAGTGCTCTGTTGCAATGCCGTCTTAGTTTCCCAATCATACACGTGTATGTTGCCATAGTTTTTTCTGTACGTATTCCGCTAGCATACAATTTTACATTCAACTAGTGTTTTTTTACTGTGTTGTCTTGTCGTATCCCTAGCTCTTACACCATACTCCCTCCGTCCGGATTACATGTTGCCGAAATGGATAAAAAAGGATGTATCCAGAACGGAAATACGCCTAGACCCGTCCATTTTTTCTGGATGGAGGGAATACATGTCAATATGTCAGGCCTTTCTATTCTTTAGTACCTATTTCATCTCTCTTCCGTAGCATGTTTTATAATGAAAGCACCATTCTTCTATACAAGGCATGCAAGGGGAAGACGACTATGTTAGAATCTGAAGGGTTACAAACAAGGCCTTTGCAAAAGATCCAAACGCCAGGAGATAATAAACCAACTCCAGTTTTTATAGATACTGCTCCAGCACAGAGAAACCCAACTCCTACTGATAATAAGCAGATTCTAGTGGCCAAAGAACTAGTCCACTCCAGTCCAACAAAAATATGTCAACTCCATTCTAAGAAGCGTGTGCGTATCCTTGCATCATGAAATTTTAAAGCATGCTAATCATATTTCTACATGTTTCTTACCCATCTCTCTTTAGAAAACAAGCTTAATAGATAGAAGAATTTATGCACTGGTATCGTCTGTGAGGAAAGATTCTTGCAGGAATTCTCTATGCTCCAATGCAGATGTAAGTACCTGTTGTATATCACTATATTTTTACATCAGCATGTATTTTGTTAATCGGCGTGAATCCAACCTTTATCTGATCTAAATTTAGTTGTAGCAAAATGTATGATTAAAGGCCACAATGTTGATTTTTGTAAGGAAAACTGTCTGGTAGTTTTGCATCCTGAGCCGCATGAGTGTACTATCTCATATCAGTGGGTTTGAATACTTTGGTTCTGAAGTGGGTTTTCAGTGTTTTTTTACTGTGTTGTCCTGTCGTATCCCTAGCTCTTACATCATACTCCCTCCATCCGGATTACATGTCGCATAAATGGATAAAACTGGATGTATCTAGAACTAAAATACGCCTAGACCCATCCACTTATTTTCGGATGGAGGGAATACATGTCAATATGCCATGCCTTTCTATTCTTCAGTACCTATTCCATCTCTGTTGTAGCATGTTTTATAATTGAAGCACCATTTTTCTATATAAGGCATGCAAGGGGAAGACGGCTATGTTAGATTCTGAAGGGTTACAAACCAGGTCTTTGCAAAAGATCCAAATGTCAGGAGATAATAAACCAACTCCATTTTTCATAGATACTGCTCCAGCATAGAGAAACCCAACTCCCACTGATAATAAGCAGATTCCAGTGGCCAAAGAACTAGTCCGCTCCAGTCCAGCAAAAGAATGTCAACTCCATTCTAAGAAGCGTGTGCGTATCCTTGCATCATGAAATTTTATAGCATTCTGATCATATTTTCTACATGTTTCTTACCCATCTCTCTTTTAGAAAATAAGGTTAAATGATAGAAGACTTCCTTCATTGGGATTGTATTTGAGGAAAATATCTTGCGGGAATTCTCTGTGCTCCAATGCTGATGTAAGTACCTGTTGCATATCACTATATTTTTACATCAGCATGTATTTTGTTAATCGGCGTGAATCCAACCTTTATCTTATCTAAAATTAGTTATAGCAAAATGTTAAAGGCGCGAATGTTGATTTTTGTAAAGAAAACTACCCGGTAGTTTTGCATACTGAGCTGCATGAGTATACTATCTCATATCATGCACATTACTGAATTGTAGTGATGCTCTGGTTGCCCATTCATTCATTGTGTCAATGTTGTTTTCGTATTACCTTACCTGACTGATGATAGTTGTGCCATATTGTGTTAATTTGGTGTAGGCTAGTTGTCCAAACGTTCGTTGTGTCAATGTTGCTTTCCTATTATCTGACTTGGCCAATGATAGAAATGCTAGTGTGTTAATTTGGTGCAGGCTGCTGAAGATAAGAAGACAAACTCTGAAAACAGCAACGCAACCCCATTGTTTCTTTCCAATAAATCTAGGCCAGGTAATATGCCAATAAATCATGATTAATCTATTTGGTTCCCCTCCTAATTTATGTTATGATGCAGTGGTCGAGACACTCTCCACTATCAATAATACAAGCCTGCCAAAATCGCCATCTAAATCTGTTCAGTATCCTCTATCTTGAATCCAACGGAAAAAATGTATGTTTGTGAACCAATTAATGGCTGAAGCAATGATGGAAATGGTGGAGGAATCAGAGGTGCAGAGTTGTGCAACACAACAACTGGTCAATGTTTTCAGAGACAGTGTAGCAAAGCAGCAAGAACTTACCCACATGCTTATGGGCGTCATTCGTGCTGAGGTTGCAGATTGTGATGTTGTAGATCGTTAAGTTCTATTCATTTATTTGCACTGGCATCAATCTTTGATTTCCCAGTGGATGTAATTTCCTGTAATATATGCTGGATGTGCAACACTTTTTCCTGTATGTTGTACCTTTGCTTGATCGGCTTTGGTCCTGTGCATAATTGCTCATCGTAATGGGCTCAAATTATCTAATTTGGCCTAAAGACATATACGAACTTTAGTGGGCCCATTAAGTTAATGGGCCGTTGCTAGGCCGAAAGTTAATGGTCGGCCCTCTTACCTCCCGGGTCGTTAACAGGCCGACATCGAAGGGGGCAACTGGTGGGCCCAATTAATTTCACAGGTCGTTAACAGGCCGTTACTAAGTTCGGGCTACATATGGCCCAACTATACTGTGGGCCTTTAGCAGGCCGAAAGAGAGAGCGGGCTTGTACTGGACCATGAAGAGCATGGGCCGCTAACAGGCCGAAAGTCAGGTCGTATTGTAAATGGCCCAACTGTGTTGTGGGCCTTTAGCAGGTCGAAAGAGAAACCGGGATGGTATTGGACCATGAAGGGCATGGGCCATTAAAAGGCCAAAACTCAGGTCCGACTACAAATGGCCCAACTCATTTATGGTCCGTTAACAAGCTGAAAGGCACACAGGGTCGGGAATTGGCCCAACACTTAAATGGGTCACTAAAAGTCCAAAACTCAGGTCCGACTACAAATGGCCCAACTGATTTATGGGTCGTCAATAGGCTGAAAGTGACACCGGGCCAGAAATTGGCCCAACACTTAAATGGGTCTCTAAAAGGCTGAAACTCAGGTCCGACTACAAATGGCCCAACTGATTTATGGGCCGTCAACAGGCTGAAAGACACACCGGCCGGAAATTAGCCCAACATTTAAATGGGTCGCTAAAAGGCCGAAAGATGTACATCCTGAAAATTGGCCCATCCATTGAATGGGCCATTAACAGGCCGAAATCTCGTCGGGCCGATATTGAGCACAAATATATAGCGGGCTGTTAACAGGCTCGAACTGACAATGGGCTACAATGGTGTCAAATCTTTAACGGGCCGTTGACGGGCCGAATTGGCACATCTCGTATGGGCCGTGGGCTTAAATGGACCTAACGCAAGTAGGCCTTATATGGGCCAGCCTTTTTCACCGGAATGGGCCACTGTTGGGCCGTGCCATGTGTCGACCTATCATAGGCGCCTCATGTCCAATGAGTGGATGACATCTGTCCCAACGGTGAGGTAACACGTGTTTCCTCCGACCAATGATGATTTTACACGTGGAAAATCCCCATTGATCCGGGATGTTAACGGGTTATCAGATCCAAAATCGGACCCGATAGGTTAACAACGTTCCTTTACGGTGGATGCCACGTGTCGGTCACCCTTGACAAAAGGACTTCTGTGACACGCGATTTATCGTCATGGAAGTGGAAACTTCTGTGATGATAATTTTGGTAATGTCATGGAACACTTCTACGACAACACAGGTATGACTATCTTGATTCTGTCATAAAATTGTCATGGATGTACATGCATGCATGACAAAAAATGCGACCTACTGTGACAAACACGTATCATCACGGAAGTGTATTTTTTTGTAGTGTTAGATCCGATCGGATCGCCTCCCCTCTCTATGGTGGTGGCTAAGTCCTATTTATAGTGGCCTTGGTCCTCTTCCCAAATGTTGGCGGGAAGGGATCCCACAATGGCTAGATTTGAAGGGGGACAATAAGTACACCCTATCCTGACTAAGGTGGTCGCCTAAAAAATCCCCTGGTCGTGACGCTGCGGTGGGCTCGGCAATGACCTCCATCCTACCGTCCTGGCGGTCTTGGTCTTGTTGCACTAGAATGGAAACCTTTGGCTGATTCCTCAGGACTCTGTGCCTGCTGCTTGCCTCCTTTGTACCAAAGAGGAAACTGGTACTCTACGTCTGCTGGCACCCACCTGGCCTTGGTCGTCATGGCTCACGTAAGCTGACCCTCGTGAGGTGCACCTTGCGTAGAAGTCTCTGCTCCTCCGAAGCCAGCCTTAGGAGGTTGATCCTGTCGGATTTGAGGTTCCGGCAGACCCTTGAGGTTCGAACTCTGGGGTGGGCACGAAGATCTTTCCCCTACCAGCTCACGTCTCGATGCTTCGCTATGAATCTAGGCTATAAAGAAGAACACATAAGGGACACGAGATTTATACTAGTTCAGGCCACCATTGTGGTGTAATACCCTACTCCAGTGTGTGGTGTGGTGGATTGCCTCAAGGGCTGATGATGAACAGTACAAAGGGAGAACAGCCTCGCGAGGGGCTGTTCTTGGGTTGGCGCGATGAACTGCTTGGGTGAGTTCAGTCGCTTCTCTCTCTCTGATCGATCCGTCTCCCCCCCCTTTTCTACTCTGTGGTGGCTAGTCCTATTTATAGAGGGAGGCCCTGGGCCTCTTCCCAAATAATGAGCGGGAAGGGCGCCAACAATTGGCCATTTTGAAGGGGAACATCTAGTACACTTATCCTGACTAAAGTTGGTCTTCGGCTGCCAAAGGCTCTGACAATGACGCTGTCCTGGGCTCCACAATGATCTCCATCCTGCCGTTCTGCTGGTCTTGGTCTTGTTGCACCCAAACGGTAACCTTTGCATGATGCCTTGGCCTATGCTTGCCCCCTTTGCACCGAAGGGGAAAGAAGGACACTGCGCAAGCCGGCGCCCGCCTGGTCTCGATCGTCATGGCTTGCGTCATGGGCTCCTCGCAAGGTGCCCTGCCTTGATCTCTCCACCTCCTCGCGAGCCTGCCTAATGAGGCTACTCCTGAGCAAGCTTCTTGTCATCTGCCCCGCAAGGCTTGGCCCCTCACGAGGGTCTTGAGCTTGAGCTGATGAAGCTGGGCTGCACTGGGCCCCCACTTGAGCCACGCCGCAGGCCACAGGCAGGCAAGTCTGGGGACCCCCGTTCCCAGAACACCGACAGTAGCCCCTGGGCCCAAGGCGCGCTCGGACTTATCTTAGCAGAGAAGCGAAGGGGCAAGTGCGAAGCGCCACGGGCCCTAATAGCCTGCGGCCTTGAGCGTCATGTGGCGATTGATTGGACGTGGGCGTCTCCGCTTCCCCACGATGCCTCGGCAACCGCATGACTTGACAAGTCCCAGCATGCAAAAATGGGTCATGATTACCTGCGATCATGGAGGCCGACGGTTGGCCTCCTCCGGCTATATGTACGGAACGGCGTGAGCCCCTTCAGTCTATCCCTTCTTGCTACTCCTTTCTCTCCATCCCAGCTACTCACCACTCCCATGGCTCCACCGAAGAGGTTCTCGGTCGCGGAGAAGGGAAAGGCTCGTCAGGAAGGGCCTGACTCTCCTCCGACCAAGCGCAGTCGGGGCCGCCCTCGCAAGCATCCTGTGGCCCCCGTAGTGGCTTCCGGTAGTCGTGGAGGCGGTCCCCCGCGCAGCAATGAGCGCCCGGTTGCAGATGGGAGGCACGCCTTAGCTGCGCGACCCCTCAGGCCACGCTTCCGCTCAGCCGAGGTTCTGCCGGAGTTCGTCATGTGGTCGGCGGACCCGACCAGTACCTGGCTCCAGCTCCCCTGCTTCTTCGTAGGTGAACTTCCGGGCGGCCTTTGGCTTCAGGCGTACGGTTGCTGCAGCAGGGCCTCCTGGGCTTCGCTGGAGGTCTCCGTCACCGGGGATGCGGCCCTGACCCGCGGCTGGCAAACATTTGCCCGCGTGCGTGGCCTCAGCCGGAGGTGCACCCTGCACTTTAAGTTCGATGGCGATGCCACCCTCTACGTGAGGGTTTTCGGGGAAGACGGCAGTCGTGCTGGGTGCTGCCCCGAAGACGATGACTGCGGTCGTGTGCCCAGCCTCGGCGTTGATCAGGATGAAGATGGTGGCAGGCGCGTGGGCAGCGGTGCTCGAGGCTCGCCAAGCTTCGGCGACTTTCCTTTGGACAACAGCTCCTCCAGCGGTGGTCGCGACTAGCCCCCGCGCCGTCGCGCCTGCCTGAGGGAAGGTAGCGGGTCAGTCCGCCGTCGTGCCCCGGTGAAGTGAGAGCAGGAATCTGGCTGAGCTCCGGAGGCGGTACGAGCCCTCGCCGCGGGTTGGTGCCGAGCAAGCCGTGCCTGTTTTGTTTTTCTTCCTTTCCTGTGCAAAAAGAAAGTAGTATTGGGCCCCGCGGGGTCGTGTTGAACTGTCGCTGTTAATTATCGTGTTGTTTCTGCTATTTCCGTGTTATCTTTCCGTGTCGCGTGCCCGCGTGTGGGAATTACTTAGCTCGGGGAGGCTTGTCGCGGTCTTTGCCTCCCGAGGCCGAGGCCTCGTCGTGTGCTTCATGTCCTGCAAGGATTAGTCAGGAGGGGTAGCTTCCGGTCTTGGTTGTGGGGGCGACCGACCCAGGTCCTCTGCTCGCGTTGCGATGCCCGTGGGGCACGGACTGGAAGGGGTGCTCCCGTGGCGGACCCGGATAGGAAAGCTTCAAACGACCGGGGAAGAAAACACTCGCGAGGGTGCCCGTGTACCTCCCTCGCGAGACCAGCACGAGAGAAAAGGAGGCAAGCGAGTGAAAAAGACAAAGAGTCACAAGCTAGAGATGGCAATAGCTCCAATAAAACTTCAAATAGGAACGAACAAGCCAACTGCAGAAAGCAAATGAAAAAGCCGCGTCCGGCACCTAATCTAGTCTTCGACGTGTTCTCACCAACGCGGAGCTAAGTGCTACCACTCGGCGTGGGCGGGAGCCCCCGAGGCCCGAGGGTGGCACTCCGGAGACTCCGGGGCGTGTACAGCCGCACTCATTATTACGTGAGAGTGTCATGGGCGGCGAGCTTCACAGGCATTGGCCTTCTTCACAGGCACCGGGTCTTTTCCAAAATGTGGCAGCTTCACACGCATTGGCCTTCTTCACAGGCACCGGGCCTTCCCCAAAATGTCGCAGCTTCACAGGCATTGGCCTTCTTCACAGGCACCGGGCCTTCCCCAAAATGCGGCAGCTTCACAGGCATTGGCCTTCTTCACAGGCACCGGGCCTTTTCCATAGGCATTGGGCCTCGCTCAGGGGGTAGAATCTTCGGAGATGTTGAATGTTCCATGCGTTCTGGATGGGCACCCCCTCCTGGGTCTCAAAGCGCGCGGAGCCGGGCCTGGAAACATGAACAACCTTAAATGGGCCCTCCCACATGGGAGAGAGCTTGTGCAACCCCTCCCTGGAGAGGACCCGTCTGAGCACGAGGTCCCCTACCTCAAGAGTTCTGGGGCGGATGTTGCGGCAGTGGTATCATCGCAACACCTGTTGATACCTTGCCGCTCGCAGCGCGGCCTCTCGACGGGTTCCTCCCCAGCACGAGATCCGTCCCCCGCATGGCATCCTGCTGCGTCTCGTCGAACGCTAGGACCCGTGCGGAATGACGCTTGACCTCGTGAGAGAGGACGGCCTCAGCTCCGTAGACGAGGAAGAACGGGGTCTCGCCAGTCGGCTTGGCCACGGTCGTGCGGATAGACCACAGCACAGACTGGAGCTCGTCGTACCAGCCCCTGCTGCAGGCCTCCAGCTTCTTCTTGAAGGTCCTGGTTTTGAGGCCCCTCGGGACCTCCACGTTGGCTCGCTCGGCCTGGCCGTTGCTCCGGGGGTGTGCTACCGAAGCATAGCATATCTGCGTTCCAAGGTTAGCACAGTACGTTTTGAAGAGATTACTGGTGAATTGCGAACCGTTGTCGGTGATGATGCGGTTAGGCACCCCAAATCGGCTCACGAGGACCTTGATGAACTTGACTGCAGAGCCCGCTGGGATGGTGCGGACAGCTTCCACCTCAGCCCACTTGGTGAACTTGTCCACGGCGACGTAGAGGTAGCGACAGCCCCCTAGCGCCCGAGGGAACGGGCCCAGAATGTCCAGCCCCCAAACTGCGAACGGTCATGAGAGGGGTATAGTCTGCAGACCCCCCGCCGGCTGATGGATCTGTTTGGCGTGGAATTGGCAGGCCTCACAAGCCTTCACCAGCTCAACGGCATCACTAAGTGTTGTGGGCCATTAGAATCCGCTGCGGAACGCCTTGCCAACGAGGGTTCGTGATGATGAGTGATGCCCACAGTCTCCATCGTGTATGTCTGCCAACACTCCTTCCCTTGCTCTCTGGAAATGCAACGTAGGGACACATCACTTGGTCGCCTCCGGTAGAGCTCCCCATCCTTGACGCAATAGGCCGTGGCCTGCCGCGCCACACACTCCGCGTCCTCCTCCTTCTCCGGCAGGGTCCCTTGCGTTCTTGAGCTCTGCGATCCAACATCCTTCCTAAGGCTCCAACACCAGGAGCAGGCGTGCCCCTGAGGCCGGGCCACAGGCCGGGGCTCCCGAGGCAGGCGACTAAGGGAGCTCCTCCCGAGGTTGCGCCGTGCTTGATAGTGATGGTGTCACCGAGGGCTTGAAGAGTCGCTCCTCGAAGACGCCAGGCTCCTGAGGCAGCCGCCTGGATGCCCTCTTGGCGATGTCATCAGCCTCCTGATTGGTGCCGCGAGGCACATGCTGCAACTCCAGCCCCCAGAAATGTTTCTCCATCCTGCGAACCTCCGCGAGGTAGCTTCCATGTGCTCGTCCTTCGGCTCGTATATCTTGTTGGAGAAGTTGACGAGGAGTTACGAATCTCCCTTGTTGATGAGGCGCTTTACCGCCAAGGCGACTGCGGCTTTCAGGCCTGCTATCAGGCCTTCGTACTCTGCTATGTTGTTGGAGACCTTTTCTCCGTGCTGGAAACAGAGTTATACGGTGTAGTAGAGCTTGTCCTGAGTAGGAGATACGAGTACTGTGCCGGCCCCCGCGCCATGTAGGGAGAATGCCCTGTCGAAGTACATGATCCAGCCATCCGGTGCCTCGCTTCTCGGGGAAAGTGATCGGTCCTCGCCTGCCTCGAGGCCTGGCGCCTCTGCCCATTCTGCCATGAAATCTGCAAGTGCGGCTCCCTTGATGACTCTGGTCGTGCTGAATTCTAGCTGAAATGCTTGCAATTTGATGTTCCATTCAGCGACTCTTCCAGCCGAGTTGGGGCTCCTGAGTACCCTTTCCAAGGGGTATGCTGAGACGACCTTGATGGGATGGCCTTGGAAGTAGTGCCCTAGCTTGCGTGAGGCTACCAATAGCGCGAGGAGGAGTTCTTGAGGCATGGGGTACCGCGCCCTTGCGTCCTGTAGCACCGTGCTGACGAAGTACACGGGGTGCTCGACGAGGTTGATGGTGCTGGCGCTGCTTGCGTCCTCCGGAGGTTGGGGCGCCTCCTGAGACGACGGAGCCCCCAGCGCTTGATCGCTTGGAGAGGCCTCTTCTGCTCCGGGTGCGCTCCCCTGCGGTGGCTGATCCTTTTCGGTTGTGGTCGCGATCTTCGTGAGGCTTTCTTGGCTTCGCTTTGCTTCGGCTCGGACAGTTGCTGCGGCCTTGGTCCAACGCTCCTCCCTAACCGCCACCAGGGCTGCGCTGGCGGAGTAGGGGGTGGCTGCAAGGTAGAGCACCAGGGGCTCCCGAGGATGCAGAGCTACCATCACCGGAGGGCTGGTAAGGTACCTCTTAAGATCTTGGAATGCCTTGTCGGCCTCTTCAGTCCATTCAAAGGGGCCCTTCTTCTTCATCAGCTCGAAGAAGGGCAGTGCTCGTTCCCCCAGCTTGGAGATGAAGCGTCCTAGTGCAGTTACACGCCCGGTGAGCTTCTGCATTTCTCTGAGGGTCTTCGGCGGGCTCATGTTTTCGACTGCTTTGACCTTCTCCGGGTTGGCCTCGATGCCCCTGTGGGACACAAGGAAACCCAGGAGCTTGCCCGAGGGTTCTCCAAACATGCACTTCTCCGGGTTGAGCCGCAGGTCCACTTCACTGAGGCTCGCGAAGGTTTCTTCCAAGTCCTGTATCAGGGTTTTTGCCTCCCAAGACTTCACCACAATGTCATCGACGTAAGCCTCAGCATTCCTCCCGAGCTGCCGGCCCAAGGCGATGTGCATCAGCCGCTGAAAGGTCGCGCCTGCGTTGCGCAACCCAAATGGCATGCATGTATAGTAGTACACTCCACACGGGGTCAGGAAAGCTGTTTTTTCCACATCTTCTACCGCCATCTTGATCTGGTGATAGCCCGAGAAGGCATCCAGGAAGCATAACAGGTCACACTCAATGGTGGAGTCGATGATCTGGTCAACGCGAGGGAGCGGAAATGGATCCTGCGGTCAGGCCTTGTTGAGGTTGGTGAAGTCGACACACATGCGTTCCTTTCCTCCCTTTTTCGGCACGACAACCGGGTTAGCCAACCAATCTGGGTAGCGGACCTTGCGAATAACCCCTGCTGCCTCAAGCTTGCGGGTCTCTTGGACGATGAAAGCTTGTTTCTCAGTGGACTGCCGCCTCGCCTTCTTCTTCACGGGGCACACGTTAGGGCACACGTTGAGGTGATGCTCAATCACATCCCTCGGGACCCCTGCTAGCTGATCAGGTTCCCATGCGAACACCTTCTTGTTCGCGCGCAGGAACTTCACCAAGGCCTCCTCCTGCTCGGGTTCGAGGTTGGCACCTATGGTGAAGGTAGCGTTAGTGGACCCGTCCTTGTCGACTGGTACCTGCTCCGTTTCCGCCTTGTCTTGGGTGAATAGCTGCTTCTTCTTAGCCGGCGCAGCCCCCTTGGGCTCGAAGGTGTCAATGCTGGCAGGCTGCGCCACCGCGGCCATCAGCAAGCTTGAGCGCCTGCAGTGCATCTCTTGTGTCTCTTGACATGGTAAGGACGCCGCTGCTCCCGGGCATCTTCATGAGGTTGTACACCGGGTGAGTTGCTGCCATGAACTGGGATAAGGCCGGGTAGCCGAGGATGGCATTGTAGGGGAGGCCGATGGGGGCGACGTCGAAGTCGATCGGCTCTGTGCGGAAGTTGTCGTAGGTGCCGAAGGTCACCGGGAGGCGAATCTGTCCAAGGAGGTGGTGGAACCGACTCCGACACCCGAGAAAGACCTGCTGGGCTAAAGCTGCTCTAGTGGCATGTGGAGGAGGCTAAAGGCCTCCACAGAGAGCACGTTGAGGCCGGTACCACCGTTGATAAGGGTCCTGGTGACGCCACTTGGCAGATGGTGGGGGTGCACAACATCGGGAGCACACCCGACCCGGCGAGGTTGGAGGGGTGATCGTCCGAGTTGAAGGTCAGATCGGCCTCGGGCGCCACCCAGCCTGGGGGGGCTTCTCGGCGCCTGGAGGTGGTGCCGATCTGGCGGGCGAATGGCTTGATGTGGTGGCTTGAAGGTGGTGCCTGTGAGCCGCCCAGGAGAGCTACGACAATCGGGAGCGCTGGCGCGGCGTAATGGGCGAGGAAGAGGTCACGCAGCTCCCCCCAGGAGGTCACCGAGGCCGTCGGTAGGTAGAGCAGCCACATGCGCGGAACACTAGTGAGGGCCATGGGAAACCAGTTGGCCATCACCCTGTTGTCGCCCCCAGCCTTGAGAACGGCCTCCTCATACGCCAGCAGGAAAACCAGTGGATCCGTCGCACCGTTGTAGCGCGGCGGCATCTCGGGCTTGAACTTGTGCGGCCACTGCACCTGTCGCAAGGCAGGGGCCAAGGCTCGGAGCCCTCTGGCCCCAGTGCAGCATTGGCTGCTGGAGCGGGCGGTGCGTTGTCAGCCATGAGGGCGAATCACGATGTTGGTGGAGAGCGGGTCGTCGGAAGGGAGAACTTCGGCGCACCCCTACCTGGCGCGCCAAATGTCGGATTTCGGGTTCCGGTAGACCCTTGAGGTTCGAATTCTGGGGTTTGCACAAAGATCTTTCCCCTACCAGCTCACGTCTCGATGCTTCGCAAGGAATCTAGGCTATAAAGAAGAACACACAGGGGACACGAGATTTATACTAGTTCAGGCCACCATTGTGGTGTAATACCCTACTCCAGTGTGTGGTGTGGTGGATTGCCTCAGGGGCTGATGATGAACAGTACAAAGGGAGAACAGCCTCGCGAGAGGCTGTTCTTGGGCTGGCGCGATGAACTGCTTGGGTGAGTTCAGTCGCTTCTCTCTCTCTGACCGATCCGTCTCCCCCCCCCCTTTTTCCTACTCCGTGGTGGCTAGTCCTATTTATAGAGGGAGGCCCTGGGCCTCTTCCCAAATAATGAGCGGGAAGGGCGCCAACAATTATCCATTTTGAAGGGAAACATCTAGTACACTTATCCTGATTAAAGTTGGTCTTCGGCTGCCAAAGGCTCTGACGATGACGCTGTCCTGGGCTCCATGATGACCTCCATCTTGTCGTTCTCTTGGTATTGGTCTTGTTGCACCGAAACGGTAACCTTTGCCTGATGCCTTGGCCTGTGCTTGCCCCCTTTGCACCGAAGGAGAAACAAGGACACTGCGCAGGCCGGCGCTCGCCTGGCGCCCGCCTGGTCTCGATTGTCATGGCTTGCGTCACGGACTCCTCGCGAGGTGCCTTGCCTTGATCTCTCCGCCTCCTCGCGAGCTTGCCTGATAAGGCTGCTCCTAAGGAAGCTTCTTGTTGTCCGCCCCGCGAGGCTTGGCCCCTCACGAGGGTCTTGAGCTTGAGCTGATGAAGTTGGGCTGCACTGGGCCCCCACTTGAGCCATGCCGCAGGCCGCAGGCAGGCAAGTCTGGGGACCCCCGTTCCCAGAACACCGACAGATCCCCTTGGAGGTCTTGGCGTCGCCTGCCTCGTGAGGCTTGGCCCCTCACGACAGTCTTGAGTTGTTGATGTTGAAGTTGGGCTGTACCAGGCCGTCGACGGAGCCATGCAGTGGGCCGCAGGCAGGCAAGTCTGGGAACCCCTGTATCCAGAATGCCGACAGTAGCCCTTGGGCCCTAGGCGTGCTCGCACTTGGCTTCTAGGCGAAGCAAAGGGGCAAGCGCGGAGCACCGCGGGCCCTAACCGCTATGGCCTTGAACAACGTGTGGCAATTGATGGGACGTGGGCGTCTCCACTTCCCCATGCTGCCTCGGCAACCGTTCAACTTGACGGGTCGATGTTGCATGCAGAAGATCATCATTACGCGAGGTCGTGGAGCCCGACGGTTGACCTCCCTCCGGCTATAAATGAAGGGAGAGGCAGAGCCCCCTTCGCTCATCTCTTCCTCCATCTTCCCGCTGCTCGTCCCTTCTGCTTCTCCATCCTGTTGTAGCTTCCATGGTGCCGATCAGAAGGTTTTCCGTGGCAGAAAAGGGGAAAGCCCCTCAGGAGGGGCCTGATCCACTTCCATTGAAGAAACGGTTCCGCCGTCCCTGTGATGCTAGCGTGAGGTAGGAGGTGACCAGACCATGGCAATCAAGGCCTCCACCCGGCTTCCCCCTTCCTCTGTACGCCCGTGCACCGGGCAGCGACGCACGCCGTCGAGCAACCCCAGGCGGCGAAAGACGAGGTGCTGTCGCCCTGCCTGCTGAGCCACGGACTCACGCCGAGGGTAGCTCGCGCGAGTTCATGGTGTGGGCGGTGATACCACCCACCTCATGGATCCGGCTCCCCAGGTTCTTCGCCGATGAGCTGCTGCCGAGGGGGGCACTTGAGTTGTGGCTGCAGCACGCCAGGTGCTGCAGCCTGCCCACCGGGGCTGAAGTCGAGGTAGTTCCCCCTGGTAATGTCTTCATGACCCGTGGATGGGGCGAGGTCGCTCGAGCCTGCCGCTCGGGGTGGGCACTCGTGATCCACTTCCAGTACGACGTCGCCTCCACCCTGTTCTTCAAGGTCTTCGACGAGGAGGGTCGGCGGCTGGAATGCTGCCCCAGAGGGAGTAGCCCACAGGACGTGGCCGTGGGCGCCGGACCTGCTTCCGTCCCCATTGGTGCCTCATCCAGCAGGAGCGACGACTCTTGGGAATCCAGCAATTCTCCTGAGCCCAGCGAATCTCCGGAGTCTAGCAACGACAGCTACGTGTTGCCAAGCTCCCGCTGTAGCCTGAGCGTGGCAGCAGCTGCCGCTCGGCGTTGTCGGTGATGCTGGCCTGGTCAAAGCTTTTCTTCTTTTGTTTCCCTACGCGGAATTATGAATAGCCCCATGGGGGCATGTAAGGATCAAAATGCTTTGATTCCGGCGTTGTTCTTTTTGTTTTTATGATGACATTGCGTATCCTAATCTGGCATGGTTCCCCCCTTTCCTCCCCTTAGGTAGCGTAGCGCTCTACGCTGGCGGGACACAGTCCCCAGGTAGGCTTCAGCCATTGATAGTACTCTAGGTTGCGATGCCGTGGTCAAGGATAGGAGGTGAGCGGCCCGAGGTCCGGTGAGAGCTCATGGGCGTGATGCTCACAAGGTCCCCCTTGGCATGCATGCAGCTTCCCAAGAAACGGAAAGGGGAGTGGAATTGCCGGAGACGGACTGCGAGACTCGGGTGAGCGGGTTGCGAGACTCATGCTATCGCGGGAGCGAGTTATCTTTTGGCAGCCTCATTGTGATTCCCCTTGATGGGGCCCATTCGTGCCTCTGTGGTAGCGTCACTAGGTGGGGCCCACAACGCTCATTCCCTTTCCTTGCTTGCGTAGGTGCTCTACGTCCTCGGGTCCCGGCCCTCGAGCATGCTCAGTCGCCGCTGGTATGCCAGGTCGCGATGTTGTGGTCAAGGCCAGGGGGTGAGGGCTGGAGAGCTAGTAGGAGCTCCTGAGGCGCGATGCTCAGGAGCCCCCCCTTTAACGTGCAAGCGACTCGCGGGGCAAGGTGGTGACCGCCGAGGCCCGCCCGTAGCTATGCCTCAGGTGAACCTGCGTGTTAGCTGGCAAAAGAGATTGCAACTCCCTATGGTGCTGACCGCCTATCCTTGAACCTTTCGTGGGAAGATGAAGGCACCGAGGACCTGGTGTGGTGGCGTGCGTGAGGCGGGTCGCGAGCCAGAGCTCGGTTCTCGGGTTTATCAGCGTTGCTAGGATGGACCCAAGCACAAGCACCATGCCAGCGTGAGTAGCTTCCGTTGCAGGACGAGCATAGGACGAGTCGGCAATGTAAGGGGACCGCAAGGCGGATAGGTATCGACGCATGTAGGTGATGGTAATAAAATAGGTCATGAAAGATGGTTAGGCAATTCTGATGAATGCAAGAAGGATACAAGTCGCAGGGACGGACCCACGTGACTTGGGGATAATGCAGGCCGAGGGGCGCCCCCAACTGAACGAACTAAAAGATGTCACCTGGCACCGTTGCTGAAGAGATGTCGGGGCAGCTGAAGACGCGCGCTGCTGAAGTCATTCCTCATGAGCCGCCTTGGTCGTGAGCCTCGGGAGGCTCCGGGGGCCTGGGGGGCTCCTGAGGATCCATCTCCATCTCCGCCAGGATTGCCCGGTGCCTAGCCTCCCAAGCCGCTAGGACGTCCCGCATGCGGTGCTGAAATGCAACAGCCGCGCGCGGCAGGCTGAAGGGCATGCGAACGTAGCTGTGAGGGAGACCCTCGCATCGGCCGACACGGGACGGCCAGAAGAGCTGCCGAGACGCGGCCCTGTTGAGCCCTGGGATGTCAATGCAGATGCGGAACTCCTTACCCTCTCCAGGGTAAGGAGCCACGCCTGATGGTGGGCGGCGGTCGCCCTGCAGAACCCTGGCCTCCTGAATCTCCTTGACTGCGTTGCTGACAAATTCCAGAGCGCCTGGTGCCTCGCGCATAGTGCCTTCTCCTGGGAAGCGTGCGCTGAAGCATGCCTCCACATGGTGCCCGAGCGCCTCCCTCGTGACGTCGGCCAGGTCTGAGGCCCTCAAGAGGAGAGCCCCTGAGCCTAGCCTGAGAGGGGCGCCGGGCGTGCCTTCCTATGCGATAGGTGAAGGCGCCCCATATAGGTATGCGAGGCTCAGCGCGGCATTGTCGGGTGACGCCTCCTCATGAGATTCCTAGCCCAGCTACAACTTCTTTGTCTTGGGGGAGATCCCAGGAGGGAGGACATTGCCCTCGTATTCAGGGTTCTCGACCGCTGCAGCTTGGTAGGCGTGCTCAAGAGAGCACACCATGTTATTTTCCTCGCCGGCGACCGTGATGATGCCGCCGCTCCCTGGAATCTTGACGACATTGTAGCCATGGTGCGCTGCCGCCATGAACTTGGCCAGTCCTGGGTACCCGAGGATGGCGTTGTACAGCAGGCGAATGTCGG
The DNA here is from genome assembly GCF_018294505.1 of Triticum aestivum. Classification (NCBI taxonomy): domain Eukaryota; kingdom Viridiplantae; phylum Streptophyta; class Magnoliopsida; order Poales; family Poaceae; genus Triticum; species Triticum aestivum. The sequence continues at coordinate 381,267,228 of NC_057798.1, forward strand.
TGACATTGAATTCGATGAGCTCGGTGTGGTAGTTGTCGCACTTGCCGAAGGTGATAGGGAGGCGGACTTGTCCTATTGGATGCATGGAGCCATCAGTCACTCCTAAGAAGGGCTTAGTAGGCTGAAGCTGCTGGTATGGCACTTGGAGCCGGTTGAACATCTGGACAGAGAGAACATTGAGCCCTGCTCCGCCGTCGATGAAGGTCTTGGTGACGACCATGTTGCTGATGATGGGCAAGCAGAGCATTGGGAGCGCAACGGCAGTGGACGCGCACTTGAGCTGGTCGGAGGAGTTGAAGGTGATGGTGTATTTGAACCACCTAAGCGGGCGTGTCACCTCGAGCTTGGGGAGCGCTGCGTTCACCTCGTGCGCAAACTGCTTGAAGACCCGATGAGAGGCTGGGGCCTGGGAGCCGCCCAAGATGCAGGCGATGTTTCAAGGCTCCTGGAAGCCCCTATCCCCCTCGTCCTGGTGATGATCTTCGTTCCTTCTTGGTGGAGGAGGCAGCGGAGGGAGACCAGCATTGCCTTGAGGCCGGTCCTCGCGAGGCTGGTCCCTCCAGGCGCCCTCGCGAGGCTGGCCCTGCCAGTGGTCCTCCCGAGGCTGGTCGCGCCACTCCTGGCAATGGTCGCGGCCGTCCCAGCGTCCTCCACCTCGGCCACCTCCACGATCGTAGCCTCGATCGTTGCGCTCGTGGCGTCGACCGAGACGCCCATCGCGGAGGGTTCTGAGCTTCTGGCGGCCGTTGGTGTTGTGGTTGTGCACGTAGTGGAAGACGCGGAATGGTCGGCTGCTCTTGGATGACTCAGGGTGATCGCAGCTATGCTTCATCTCTGGCTCGGCCGCAAGCACAGCCGGCCCCTTGCGCTTCACGTCATTGGCCTTGGCCTTCTTGTCTTTTGGGTCGACATCGGGGAGCTCGAGGAGGGAGAGGCGTCCCTCCTCAGCCTCGCGCACTTGTTCGCCATATTGAACATCTCCAGAGCCATGCAGAGGTCCTCATGTATGGCGAGCTCCTCCTTCATCTTGACGTCGCGGACACCATCAGTAAACGCTGAGATGATGGCCTCGTCCGACACCTTGGGAATCTTGAGGTGAACGTTGTTGAAGCGCTGGATGTACTTCTCTAGGGTCTCTCCTGGCTGCTACTTGATGCGTCGGAGGTTACTCATGGTCGACGGGTGATCGCGAGTGCCCTGGAAGTTGGCGATGAAGTGGTCGCGCATCTCATCCTAGGAGGATACGGACCCCACGGGGAGATTCGTGAGCCAGGAGCGCGTGCCTTCCTTGAGGGCCATGGGGAACTGGTTCACCATGATTTTTTGTTGCGCTGGCCGCATCGATGCTCAGTTCGTAGAGCTACAGGAACTCGGCGGGGTCGGCGGTGCAGTTGTAGCGTGGGAGTAGGTCAGGCTTGAACCTGCCCAGCCAAATGACGTTGCGCAGCTCCGGGGTGAATGTGCGGCACCCTGCCATGATCACGGGCGCCTGCCGGGGTGGAGGAGCCTGGTCTTGGTGATCGCGCACCGCCACCATCACAGGCGGCGCACGGTCTTGACGTGGAGGTGCTGGAAGCGCACGTGCATCTTCTTGGGGCCACTGCACCACTTGACAACTTGCTTCTTCACGCGAAGGCGCCTGACGCTGCAGTTCGCGTCGTGCCGCTGCCCGCCTTGGCTTGATGATGGCACCATGGACTAGAGGTGGTGGAGGCGCCCCGTGAGCCACGTCGCCCGAGGCAGGCGGCTGCTGAGGCAGTGAGCGGGCCGGCGCAGCGGAGTCTCCAGCACCGCTGACAAGCTCGGCGATGCGCTCGAGCCACTCCTTGTAGAAGTCATCGACTAGGCGGTAGCGTAGGAGCTCCCGCGCCATGAGCAGAGCAGCTTGCGCGTTCGCCGGGCCGCGACGCGTGCCGGAGTACGAAGCGGCCGGAGTCAGCGACGGAGTGGCGGTGCGCCCATCGTGGCGCACCGAGGGGTGCAGTGAGGAAGCCTGCTGCTCGTGGCTAGCAGGGCCCGTAGCGGAGTTGGCCACTGGTGACGAAGGATGACGAGGACAGTCGTCGCCTGCTAGTGCTATCTGAGCGACACGGGCGGCAACCGTGGCCCGGCGCTCAGCGCGAGCCCGATGTGCGTCAGCCATGGAAGCATCAGAGTAGCGGTGGATCGATCAACGGAAGAGAAGATCCAACGCACCCCTACCTAGCACGCCAAATGTCGGATTTCGGGTTCCACAAACCCTTGAGAGGTTCGAACAGTGGGGTACGTGTAGAGATCTCAACCTACCCAGCCTGCCTACTTGCGATCCACATAGCCTAGCGCGTCAAGCTCAAAGGGACAGAGAGACACATCAGTTTACCCTGGTTCGGGCCACTTTGCGGTGTAATACTCTACTCCAACTTGTGGTGGAATGCCTTGAGGGGCTGAGGATGAACTAGTACAGTGGATGAATAGCCTTAGGAGGTGAGGTTTTCTTGAGCTCGGGCGAGCTGGTGAAGGAGGAATGGCTTAGCTCCGTTCGGATCGTGTCCCCTCTCTATGGTGGTGGCTAAATCCTATTTATAGTGGCCTTGGTCCTCTTCCCAAATGTTGGCGGGAAGGGATCCCACAACAACCAGATTTGAAGGGGGACAAGAAGTACACCCTATCCTGACTAAAGTGGTCTTCGCCTGCAAAAGCCCCTGTGACGCTGCAATGGGCTCGGCGATGACCTCTGTCATGCCGTCCTGGCGGTATTGGTCTCGTTGGACCAGAATGGAAACCTTTAGCTGATTCATCGGGACTCCGCGTCTGCTGCTTGCCTCCTTTGCACTAAAGAGGAAACTGGTACTCTGCGCCCGCTGGCACCCGCTTGGTGCCCACCTGGCCTTGGTCGTCATGGCTCACGTCAGCTGCGCCTCATGAGGGGCACCTTGCATAGAAGTCTCCGCTCCTCAGGAGCTAGCCTGAGGAGGCCGATCGCCTTGGAGGTCTTGGCGTTGCTCGCCTCGCGAGGCTTGGCCCCTCGCGAGGGTCTTGAGTTGTTGATGCTAAAGCTGGGCCGTACCAGGCCGTCGACGGAGCCACGCAGTGGGCCGTAGGCGGACAAGTCTGGGAACCCCCATATCCAGAACACCGACAACTGGGAAGGTTCAGCGGCAAGAGCCCCCGCTCGTTGAAGGTGGGCATGGCAGCGACTACCTTCTCCCCGTCGACGCAGAGGTACATCGGGAGATAGGCTGCCGAGATAATGCATGGGTCCTTCTCGAGCAAGGTGCGGATGTCCTTGCTCAGCTCCTCGTCAGACAGGTCATCCGGGCACAGCCGGAGGTCGTGTTCCGCGCCCCTGATGCTCCACGGCGGGTGTGAATGCGCTTGGAGCGGGGCTAGGCGCTGCGTCAGGAATTCTCTGACGAGCATGGCCCCTGTTAGCTTCTCCGCCTTCAGGTCGGCCTTCATCTTCTCCAGCAGCGGCTCCGCCCGAGGGTCGGTGAGCTTCTCGTGAGCCCACCGGTGCTACTTCGCCAGGAAGGCGGTCGACAACTCCAGCCGGGCGTGTGAGCGCTTGGCGTCCATGAAGATCCACTTGTGGCGGAAGTCCTCCACCTTCTTCCCAGCCCTAGAGATCGTGTTGATGCCATGAGACGAGATGAACCAAACGCACCCGAAGCACTGGGAGCCGCCCATCCAAAGGTAGAAGAAGTGCGGAAAAGTGCAACAGAGGGCAATACCCCCACAAACGCCTTGCAGTAGAAGGCGAAGATCAACAGGAGGAGGATGGAGTTGGGACGAAGATGAAGGGTGTGGATCTGGTAATGGTTAAGGATGGCGAAGAAGAAACTGGAGAAGGGGGGACGAGCCCCGCGAAGACATTATGTAGAAAGAAGGGGCAAAAGGTCTCCCCCAAGGTTTCTAGCTTGGCGGAGCCAACCGGGAGCGCCGTATCTCCCCCCTCGTTGCCGTTGCTCGCCGTCAGCGGGAGCACAGTGGTGAGGTGCTTCTCCTCAGCAACAGTAGACGCGCTCAGGGCCGGCTCGAACCAGGAGGCCGAGCGCGCAGAAGAGGCGGCGGGCTTCACCTTCTCGGAAGCCATCGGTGGCGAGCTCGGGGAAAGATGCGGCAAATCTGGAGGTGCTCTGAACAGGGAGAGAAGGGAATCTGGAGCGAGACAAAAGGGAGGTAATGAAGACACATCGGCGGGCGCCAGCCTTTTTGTTAGCCCAGGGCAGTTGTCGAGGCAGCGTCGGGAAGCGGAGACACCAACATCCCATCAAGCGCCATGCGTCGACCGAGGCTGCAGGCGGTTGGGTCCCGCGGTGCTCTGCACTTGCCCTTTGGCTTCGCCTCGAAGCCAAGTCCGAGCGAGCCTTGGGCCCGGGGGCTACTGTCAGCGTTCTGGGAACGGGGGTACCCAGACTTGCCTGCCTGCGGCCCACGGCGTGGCTCCATCGATGGCCTGGTACGGCCCATCTTCAGCACCAGCAATTCAAGCCCCTCGCGAGGGGCCGAGCCTCACGGGGCGGACGATGCCAAGACCCCCAGAGGGAGCGGCCTCCTCAGGCTATCTCCTGAGGGGCGGAGATCTCTATGCAAGCCCTCACCTTGTGAGGTTTGGATGACGTGAGCCATGACAACCAAGGCCAGGCGGGCGCCAGCGGGCGCAGTGCATCAGTTTCCTCTTTGGTGCTAAAGAGGCAAGCGCACGCGCGGATTCCCGAGGAATCAGCCAAAGGTTTCCATTTCCATGCAACAAGTCCAAGACCGCCAGGACGGCAGGACGGAGGTCATCTCCAAGCCCACCATGGCATCACGAGTAGAGGCTTTGCAGGTGAAGACTACTTTTGTCAGGATAAATATACTAGTTGTCTCCCATTGAATTTGGCTGTTGTGGGATCCCTTCCCGCCTTCATTTGTGAAGAGGACCAAGGCCACTATAAGTAGGGCAGCACCACCACCATAGAGAGAGATCGGATCCATTCCATCCTCACCCTCACTAGCTCACATGAGCATAGGAACACACCTCCTGAGGTTGTTCTCCCACTATACTAGTTCATCCTCAGCCCCTCGAGGCCAATCCACGATAAAGCAGGAGTAGGGTTTTACACCGCAAGGTGGCCCGAACCTGGGTAAACTGCCATGTTCCGTTTCGTTCCAGTTCATAGAGCTAGGCCGTGGGATCAGCGAGTAGGCAGACTGGGGAGGTTGAGTTCTTCGCACGCACCCCACAGTTCAAATCTATCCAGGGTCTGCGGTGCCCGAAATCCGACACATGACATCCTTCATTTGTTCCCAAGTTGTGATTGGTGGTTCACCTCTTGCTTCTCGATGTTCAATGACTTGCTCCCACCAAATGAGGACATAGTCTTGGAACTCAAGGGATGCCATGGCGATATTCTTCTCTTCCTCATAGTTGTGCAAACGAAAGATCTTTTCAACCTTCAATGCCCATGAAAGGTACTCTTCGGGATCATTGCTTCCGAAAAACTTGGGCATGGTGAACTTGAGTTTGCAGTAGCGTTGCTCTTCATTGTGTTGGGGTCGAGGGTAATGGCGTCCTTGACATAGAGGATTGTGGCCCTCTAATTGCTCTTGGCGTGGAGGATTTTCATTGTCTTCTTGCTCTTGGCGATCTTGTAGTTCGTGTCGAGCTTGTCGTTCTTGAGGAGCTTGTTGTTCTTGTCTAGCTTGTGGAGGAGCTTGAGGAACTTGACGATGCACTTGTGCTTGATATCTTATTTCTTGAACTTCATCGCGAAGTGCTTCTTCTTCTTCTTGACATGTACGGCGGTTCCGGTTGGCAACGACACGATTCATATGTCGGAGGGCATGTAGCGCCTCAAGTGCTTGAGCTTCACGTTGTTCTTGTTGTTGACATAGCGCGATGGCATCTTGCTGATGTTGGCATTGCCATTCTTGCATTAGCTCTTGTTGGTGTCGTTCTTCTTGTGCTTCCTCTTGTTGGCGTAGATGTTGCCTTTCTTGTGCTCATGCGAGTGTAGCTCGATTTTGACGATGTCAATATTATTGCTCTTCAATTTGCTCTTGTGGACCATTGTTGTGCAGAGGATTGTGGTTTGCTTGACGGTCTTGGCGCACAGCTCGACGTAGAGTGTTCCATGTTGGTGTACTTGAGCCGGAGATGATGTCGGAAGAGTGTCGACTTGAATGGCTCTGGCTTGAATATGACGATGTGGTAGAAGAACGGTTGACCAACAAGGCGCAAATCCCGTCCATTCTTGCATTTTATCTTGTTTTTGTTTGTCGATCTTGTTATCGAAGTAGTCTCTTGTACGTTGCTCGGAGAGTCGCAAGTCGGTGGTGAGGATGTCGATGTGATCGCTCATAGCTTTGTTGTTCTTAATGCAATGCTCTTTGTGCACCGAAGAGGTGGCTCTTGGTGACGTAAGAGGTCGAGTTGTTGTCTTGCTCGATGAAGAGTGGGTTGGTAGAAGAAGTTCGCCTATCCATCATTCCAAGCAAATGTGTGAGTTGGAGAAAGGAAGAACAATACCAAGTGTACCTTGACCGATGTTGAGGGTGGATCAAAGATCACTCAATGATGTAACAAGGAAATAGCAGAATTGGTACCATATCTCGTCAATCTCTCACACCTACACAAAGAAAGCTTATGGTGGAGCTCGGTTAAGATGGTGGCACAAAATTTGATGCAATTGTTAAGGAGACTCAATAATGTTGAAAAATATTCACAAATTTGCAAATTCAACAAGTAGACCGATAGCAAGTAGTGGTACACGGAAACACACACGCAAATAGATAATGGGGTTGTGCAAACAAAAAATGAGCGGAAAATTGGAATCCACGGAAAATGCTGTTGTTGCACAACTCTAGAGAGACACTAACACGATTGCACGATATGCAACATGTGCACAACCTACTAAGCAAAAATGCAATGACTTCTATCCCAAAGTATGATATACGTATGGTGTTCCGGTGATATGATCCAAGATGATCTAGTATGACAATCTTAATGTAGTATGATGATATGGTTCTTGCTTAAAAGCTCTTTGCTTATCTTTTCCTTTTGCTTAAAAGCTTGTTTGGCTCTTTCTCTCGTGAGCTCTTTCTTTGGCCTCTTATGCAAAACTTCACGAACCAAGATAGCAATTGTGTATATGCTATGACAACCTTGTGACACAAGAGATGATATCAAGATAATTGTAAAGATGATATGGTATGTATGCAGTGGGAACTATGATCACTAATGTGCACAAGTGACGTTGCCGGAAATACTCAAAGGCTAGTCTCGATAGGAGAGGTACGCAAAATGGGCTATGGGGATAGGAAATTAATGGCAAGGAGTAGACAAAGATGTTGTTGAAGTTATCGTCCTTGCTTACGGTTGAAGGTGTCAAAATTGTTGAGCAGTTGTTGTTGATGACGAGTCCATGGCGAAGATGAGTGGCGGTGATATTGATGTCAAATTGTCCCTAATTTTCCAAGGCGCATTAGGAAACGAAAACCACAACTCAAATTCTCAAAGAACAAAACATGTCAAAATTTGTCAAAGTGCTATCGTGTAAGCAACAGTGGATGCAAAAGCGGTGATGGTTTGGTAAGTGGAGTTACCAGAGAATTGGTGCGAAATGTGGAAATGGAAATGGAGTGGCAATGTGGAAGTGTGGGCGGTGGATGAACGGGCGAATTTTTTTTCAGTTTCATCAGGAAACATCGGACGTCCGGTGGTTGTTGGACAACCATTGATCATTAGACGTCCGCAGACTGTCGGACGTCCAGTGCCTGGGCTATTTTGGGCATGGGATGAACTTCTAGGGTTCGTGGTGGAGGGGCCAAATTTCGTCAAAATTGGACGAATTTGTGGATGGAAACAGGGGAAAGCTGGGAAAAAGCTAGATCTACATGCTACACACAAAATCCACAGATCAAATCCAACAAAACTTCATCACAAAAAAATTGGGGCTATTTTTGGTGGGGAATTTTCGAATTTGGGGAAGAACACAACAAAACAAGGCTAGAAAACAAGGGTATGGGCACCAAATTCGTGATTAACCAAAGCTCATGATACCAAGATGATGTAGGGTGGAACCCTAGGGGCCGATCTTTCACGATTCGAGCGGGTCCTATGAAGAACACGAGGGGAAAATGAGAGAAATCACTCAAACCACCAAGATTCGATTACACATGTGCTAGATCCTCAAAACACAAAGAGATAAATGATCCACGATCAACAAGGGACGATACAAGTAGAAAGTTCCTCTCCCTGAGGAGGTCTTGAGGGTATTCCCGTTAGGGGTCTTGAATCCAAGATGGATCTTCTCTGTAGAGGTCGTGGTCTCTCTCGATGGAGTAGATCTGGATGGATGAGCAAAGCTCTATCTCTCAAATGAGCTATCACAATGCTGACCCTAGAAAGAGGGAGGAGGAGGAGTATCACTACAAAAAAAGACACATCCGTGACATTTTGGGCTGAACAAAAAAAAATTGTCATACATATGACACTTCTATGACGATAATTGTGACAAAACCCGGTATCATCATAGATGTGGTGGGCTCCTACTTCTATGACAAAAAAATCATGACAGAAAATGGGCATTTCGTCCTGGGAGGGCCGGAGACGTGGCTGCATGACATTCTTTGGGTCGTCCATGACGGAAAATCCGTGGTAGAAGCAAGGGCGAGGAAAATTTAGGGGACTTCCCGGTTACGGTGGGAGGTCGGGGGCCGAGCGATGCGCGTTTCTCTCTTACACATACATGCGTGTGTGCGAGGCGTTGTCTCTAACTGAACTCGAGCGAGGCATTGAGCTCTAACTGAACCCGAGCGATTGCACTGCAGGCTATGCGTTACTGAACCCGAGCGATCGATCGATGGCTGTTAACTGAACCCGATCGAGCGATTCCTTCGCTACTGCTGCTAACTGAAGCCGATCGATGCTGCCTCTCTGGATGAACATGAGCATTGCTGGGGGGCTTGGATGAACAGTGAGCGGTGGCGTTGCCTCTGGGTGAACAGGACCCCATGGTGTGGAGGGCTGGACGAACAGTAGATGGTGGAGGGGTGCCCGTGGAGGGGTGGTTGAACAGTAGCCGGTGGAGTAGCGCGCGGTGGAGACTGGATGAACAGAAGCCCGTGGAGGCTGGAGGAGGTCGACGGTAGCCCGTGGAGGCTGGAGGAGGTCGACGGTGGAGATGAACAGTATCCTGTGGAGTCCCGTTTTGCGGTACGCCACACCCCTCCCGATGAACAGGACCCCCGTTTCGACCGTAGCGCTCCAACACAAGTCTGTTTCATCCGTTTTGCGGTACGCCACACCCCTCCCGATCAACAGGACCCCCGTTTCGACCGTAGGAGGTCCGTTTTGTCCGTTTTGCGGTACGCCACACCCCTCCCGATCAACAGGACCCCCGTTTCGACCGTAGGAGGTCCGTTTCCTCCGTTTTGTGGTACGCCACACCCCTCCCGATGAACAGGATCCTATTTCGAACATGGCCGGTCGAACACAAAGTCATTTCCTCCATTCTGCGGTACGCCAAGCCTCATTTCCATCGCCTGTTCCATCCAGGCCGGTTGGCTCCCACGCGTTCCGTTGCCTCCCGATGAACACAACGCATTCCGTTGCCTCCCCATGAACACGACGCATTTCGTTGCCTCCCCATGAACACGACGCATTCTGTTGCCTCCCCATGAACACGACGACGACGCTGTTTCTTCGTTCCGACCCAGCCATGTACACGAGCCCTGGCCGTATGTATGTGCGAGTAGGCGTTCGAGACCCTGCCTGTATGTGTGTACGTGGCCGTATTTTCTTTCTTGCACCATGGCCGCTATACGTACGTGTACATGCTACGTGCGCGCCTCTACTACGACACGTGCATGCCTCTACAACAACCAGTATGTACGTACACGTTCGCGACCAGAATGACAACGCTACGTATGCTTTGACCAGGTGGGTCCCGACTGTCAGGCACTTCCTTGCCTGCGAAGATGTAGCTGGTGGGTCCCAGCAGTCAGGGGGCGAATCATTTTTTTTTTGCCCAGACGCACTTCCTTGCGTGTGAAGATGTAGCTGATGGGTCCCAGCAGTCAGGGGGAAACTTTTTTTTCGCGAAATACGGTGGCCCGTCCGGTGGGTCCCCGCTGTCAGGTGGAGGAATAATTATTTTATGCATAATAAGGAGGCACTTCCTTGCAGCCTCCATGGACCCAGCTGTCAGCCCCTCCACGCACAGTACTCTTCCGATGGAAGTCGGTTGTTGACCACATCGACCACGCCGTGCCGAGAGCACTACGGCGGTGGACGACGGCGAGGCCTAGGAAGGGGACGACACGGAGCCGGGGAAGATGTAGCAGTGGATGCCCACGCGAAGAGGAGTACGAGGGTTCACTGTTTCAGCTGTGGTGTGAGGTTGCCATCGTCTCAGAATAACAGGGGGTGTGGGTGAGTAGAGGGATGCCCTGGGCTAGCGGTGGGAGTAGTAGGGGGGCGGTGAGGCCTCCGCAGTATCACAGCCGGCCACGGGAGGCAGGAGCATGCGGCATGACCGGCGCTACTTTGGGCGGCTGGAGAACGAAGACCAGAGGTTGAATAAGCACTACGGACATTGGATGGACATTGTACGGTCACTGGAGTATTGACTAAGTTGACAAAGCCCTCCGTCCCCATCAACTTAGTAGGCCCACAAGTCAGCCTACCACTATACTGGGTCCCAGCTAGTAGGGGGAGTATTCATTTTTTTGCGTAATAAGGAGGCACTTCCTTGCGTGCGAAGATATAGATGGTGGGTCCAAGCTGTCAGCGGTGGTAACATTTTTTTCGTGAAATACAGAGGCCCTTTCGGTGGGTCCCAGATGTCAGGTGGAGGAATCATTATTTTGCATGTAATAAGGAGGCAATTCCTTGCATGCGGCCGTGGACCCAGCTGTCAGCCTCTCCACGTACAGTCCACTTCAGATGCATGTCGGTCGTTGACCACGTTGACCAGGCCGCGCCAAGAGCACTAGGGCGGTGGACGATGGCGAGGCCTAGGAAGGGAATGACACAGAGGCAGGGAAGACTCGGTAGTTGTTTTCCACGCGAAGGGGAGTACGATTGTACGAGGGTTTACTGGTTTATCTGCCGTCGCCGGAGAATAACAGCAGGTGTGGGTGAGTAGAGGGATGGCTAGGCCAGTGATGGGAGTACGGTGGGGCGGTGAAGCCTGCGCGGCAGCACAACCGGCCGCGGGGAGGAGGGAGCAGGCAGTCCCGCCGGCGCTTGTTTGAGCGGCTGGAGCGGGAAGAGCAGAGATTGAAGAAGCACGACGGCCGTTGGATGGAAATCCAACAGTCACTGCTTGTGCGTCAACCTTTTTTTAGGAAAGCCTCAAATCTATGGAAAACAACATACAGCCCATCTGCCATTATTTCTAATAATTTACAGCCCATTTGCTAATTCTTAAGTTTTTTTTGGAGCCCATATTCTTTTTTTTAGCATTACAATCCATATTGTGGCCACGATTAAAAAATTATACGAAATTTTGCATATTTCGGTGTGGTCTGAACTGTTTTTAATCCCGAAATTTCGAGTCACATTCAAAATGATTTTAAAAATAAATGTATATCAATATAAAATCCAACAAATTGTCCACGCATAAAAATAAATGCAATTTAAAATCTCGAAATGAAAAAAAAGATATTTGAAACTAATTGCCGGTTTGATGTGTTTTAAAAATGTACATCCCATTTCTCATTACTGATAGGCCATTTTCTCGGCCAGCCGAATGAAGCTCCCCTCGTCCTGAAAGATTTGCAGCCCGACAGGCCTGACAAAGCGACTTACTTGGCAAATCACAAAAAAACTTGGCTGTGGCCGTGGACCTAGCTGCCAGCCTCTCCACATACAGTACTCTTCCGATGGAAGTCGTTCCTTGACCACGTTGACCACGTCGCACGGAGAGCACCACGGCGATGGACGACGGCGAGGCCTAGGAAGGGGACGACACGGAGCCGGGGAAGACGCGGCAGTGGATGCCCACGCGGAGAGGAGTACGAGGGTTCACTGGTTCGGCTACGGCGTGAGGCTGTCGTCGCCGTAGAATAATAGGGGGTGTGGTTGAGTAGAGGGATGCCCTGGGCCAGCGGTGGGAGTAGTAGGGGCGGTGAGGCCTCCGCGGCTTCACAGCCGGCCACGAGAGGCAGGAGCACGCGACACGACTGGCGCTGCTTTGGGCGGCTGGAGCAAGAAGACCAGAGGTTGAAGAAGCACTATGGTCGTTGGATGGACATCGTACGGTCACTGGAGCTAGAATCATTCATATTGACTAAGTTGACAAAGCCCTCCGTCCTCGTCAACTTAGTAGGCCCACAAGTCAGCCACCCACTATGGTGGGTCCTAGCTAGCAGGGGGGTATTCATTTTTTTATGCGTAATAAGGAGGCACTTCCTTGCGTGCGAAGATATAGCTGGTGGGTCCGACCTGACAGCGGGGGGAACGTTTTTTTTCGTGAAATACAGAAGCCCTTCCCACGTACAGTCCACGTACAGTGCATAATAAGGAGGAACTTTCCTTGCGTGCGACCATGGACCTCGTGGGTCCCAGCCGTTAGGCTCTCCACGTATAGTCCTCTTCCGATGACTCTTGTATGTTGACCAGGCCGCGCCGAGCGCACCGAGGCGGTGGACAACGGCGAGGCCCCAGACTGGAACGACCCGGAGATGGGGAAGACGCGGCAGTGGAGTCACAGACGGAGAGGAGTGGGAAACTTGACTGGTTCGGGTGCGGGGTGGGCCTACACTTGGCAGAGAATAATAGGAGGTGCGGAGTGGAGGGATGGCCTGGCCATCGGCGGGGTAGCGTTTCGCTGAGGAGCGCAAAACAAACGTTGTTGGACGCCGAAGGCTGGAGCAGGCGGTTGCGGCAGCGCTGGGGGAAGAAGATGAGAGATTGAAGAAGAATGTCGGGCATTGGATGTAAATCCAATGCCTTCTTAGGCTTCGACCTACTGGCCCACATGTCAGCCAGTCCATTTGTTTTTTAGTCCATTTGGTGGGCTGGGTGAAACAATGATGTAGCATCTATGCAGCCCGTCTAAATCCCATTTGCATTTTTCTCGAAATTCGCGGACTTGCTGGGTTGGGTGAAAATATTATGTTGGGCTAGACAGAGAAATGTTATAAAAAACATAAACACATGATTGCACGTCTATTACTGCATTGGTGAGTAAAATCTTTGCAAGCTTATGTACGCAATCACTAGGAGTTAACTTGCCAAGTTATATATAAACAATTATTATTATTATTTTGTAAGAACTTTCAACTTAAGAAATAAAATATCATTTTAATTTGATGAGTTAATAGTACGTGGGGTATTATTATTTTTTAGGCTAGACTTGGGACAGTTGAGTTGGTTCTAGGGAAAAGTACTGGGAGAAAACTCAGTTTACATCGAAAAAGAAAGTGGGAGAAAATTCAGAGACCTGCTGGGTCCACCTGAGGAGGGGAATATGTTGGGAGGAAGGAGATTCAAAGCACGGTAGCCGAGTGAACTAGTGTTTTTTAATAGACAAGTGAACTAATTACATACATAAGCAAATAGCCACTAAAAAGCAATCAGGTTAGTGGGTTCTTAAAAGAAATATTTCGGACAAAACAGATAATTACGACACATAGGCTAATGCATGAAACACTCAGATGATAAAGGTGATTATAAACAGATAAAGTACAACATCTAGACCTTCCTGGCATGCTTCATCATGACGCTGCGGTTGTCCATGTACTCGTCGGTTACGGGAAGCAGACACGCACTCATGTCCAAGATCTGCATGTACATGTCGTAGCATGCGTATGCGTCCTTGGCCGCGTAGGTTATGTAGGCTAGATTCAGAGGTACCTCCCACGTGTTCAGGTCGTCTTCTTTCATGTTGGCGTATCAGGGGTCGATGATGGTCTCAGCAAGGTCAACCACGGAGTCCTTCTCCTGCCCATTGCTGATGATCTTGTATTGCTTCTGGATGTCGACAAGCTTGTTGCACCAGATGGCCGAATTGTCGCGTTCTTCCTTCTCTCCACCGTAGCAAAGGTGAAGTCGGTGCTGCCCATGAAATGGGCGAATGCTCCAGAACCTGGTGTAGCCATAGGACTGAGGCAAGGCAGAGCTTCACCGAGTCTGTATCGTTGGTGTACATCACATTCAACTTGGTGCAGCCATAGGACTGAACGGCGAACTCAAAGGGGAACTCCTTGCTGAAGTCCATATCCAGTAGGCTCACCCCTCGGATCGCCATTGGAGTCTCTTCGAGTGAACGAGTGTGTAGGCGGCGGCAGCAGTTGGTTTTTCAGCTCTTAGGGAACTGGATTCAACAGTAAGCTGAGTGTGTATAGGCGACAACAGTTGCTACCCCTCCCTCGTCTGCTGCACGCCCGGCAGAAGATGCACCCTCGGCGCATTCAAACGCCTCCATTAAGAAACCTACTCCGGCCACATGTCGGTTCACGAGCGGGTCTGTATTGGTACTGTAACAACAGGAGTTAGTGGTCACTTTACTTAAATTTAATTAGCTTTAATAGAAATTTATACTTAAAACAAGCAATGCATTGGCTCGTTCTATCAGTGCCACAGGATCAACATGCACAACAATTAGAATTATTATTCTCAGAACGCACACGATCAACACATTTGCCGCACTTTCACAAAGATAATACTACCAAGTTTGAACTGTTTGTTATGGTTGTTGTCCTCTGCATCATCATGTTGTGTTTCCTAGCTTGCAAGATTCAGAACCAACAAATAAGATCCAAATGATAAGTACAACAAAGATGCCTACACATCTCATTGATTCCCAGCTTGCAAGATTCAGAACCAACAAATAAGATCCAAATAATAAGTACAACAAAGATGCCTACACATCTCATTGATTCCCAGCTTGCAAGATTCAGAACCAACAAATAAGATTCAAATAATAAGTAAAACAAAGATGCCTACACATCTCATTGATTCCCAGCTTGCAAGATTCAGAACCAACCCAATACAGCCTTTTGATAAAGTGAATATCGGGATTAAATCCATCTTGGCTAGCCATGTCATACAATCGAGGAACTTGGCCAATGCTCTTGACCATCACAACATCTGTAGTTGAGTATTCCTGTTTGCACAGCACAAACAAGGAGACAGGAGAGCATGATTTCACTTTAATAGCGGCCTCCTTGAACTCAACCTGCAGCTCCACTAGGATGAGGTCTGCTTGGAGTTCCATGATTCAATTCATGCGCCTTTTTCTGCAGTTCACCTGAAATGAAGCAAAGATTGCATCATTCAGCTAGCAAGAAGTACTTGCTCTCGTGAGCTGGCAGGTTCTTCTTTAGTAGTTGCACTAAAATTGAGGAACATTAAGGTTGGTTGTCCGGCTCATGTAAGGTGCAACTATAATTTTCTTATCCTTTTGTGCAGTTCCACTAAAATAAAGTGCCATTGTGGTGACAGTGACGGCTCCATCTTGCAAAGGCTAATAAAATGTTGCACGAGATTACCAGCAGAACTTGACGAAGATTTTGGAAACTCCAATCACCATTTTGTGCAGTTCCACCAAAATTGAGAGATGTTGCCCACGTGACATTTTAGTTGAACTGCACAAGACACTCATTCCAAAAAAAGTGTTTTGTGCAGTTCACCAAAAGGTCACAATAGCAACAAGGTGAAATGGATATCCCTATCTGCACAAAAAGATAGAAAGTAAATAGTTGCTGGTCAATAAGAATATACGAAACATATACAAAATGAAAAGAAGCATCTTAATTATGTTCATGGCAATCACGCAAGGACAGTAGAAATTTTAAAATGTCAGCAATGCTTCATGTTACCAGAAGCATTACGATCAACAATGAGATTCCTCAAATATGGGATTACTTTAATGGTGGCATTGCTTGTTTACCAGACACAGTAAATCAACAACAGCTAAAGAGTTGGTTTAAGGGCATGGGACCGTGGGGACACCAGGACACTCAGCAGCGTAAAGGAGCAACTTACTTATCATACTGGGGAAAACAGCAGGAGTGCCATTTGTAACACAGTTTAATTGCATCTTATCACTGGAGGCATTAGATTAACAATAACACTGGTTAGACATGTCCCTAAGGTAACAGTGTGATCGCTTCATTTTACATGCGCCCTTACATTAACAACAGCAAAAGGTTGGTATAAGGACATGCGACAGTGGACGCATCAGCACAATGTACCTACAAGGAGGCATAAAGTGGTGATGCCGAGTTTGTTCATGCTATGTGAGGGCAGCAAACCTAATCCTGGAGACCTTGTACTATGTGAGGGCAGCAAATCTAATCCTGGAGACCTTTTACTATGTGAGGGCAGCAAATCTAATCCTGGAGACCTTTTACTATGTGAGGGCAGCAAATCTAATCCTGAGACCTTTTACTATGTGAGGGCAGCAAATCTAATCCTGAGACCTTTTACTATGTGAGGGCAGCAAATCTAATCCTGGAGACCTTTTACTATGTGATGGCAGCAAATCTAATCCTGGACATACTCTGTTGACTTGTCCACCAGCCGCCACTTTCTATCCTTTTATCAACCAATAATAGATCTGTTCCTTATCCAGTTTATACTGCGTTTTCCCATTATTTCCCTTTTCAACCAAGAGACCGGTTGGGTATCCGGTCTCTACTACTTTCACCATATTATTTCCTCTTTGAATCAAGTCCTAGATTCATGCTACAACTTTCCCCCCTTTCTTCA
The DNA here is from genome assembly GCF_018294505.1 of Triticum aestivum. Classification (NCBI taxonomy): domain Eukaryota; kingdom Viridiplantae; phylum Streptophyta; class Magnoliopsida; order Poales; family Poaceae; genus Triticum; species Triticum aestivum. Next base: position 381,283,912 of record NC_057798.1, read on the forward strand.
TTGTTTGAACAAAGCCCTAGATTCGAATGCATGAAGTAGATTTACCTCTAATAATACTAAAAACTTATGTGGCTTTGGAAGAGCTGATGCGAGTAGAAAAAGATGCACATGCAGACACGTGGGGAGCTGGGGCAGTAGGGCAAGGTCGCTTTTGAAGAACTTATACTTGAGGTTCGCCGGGATGTCGGGGGCGGCAGGTCGGATCTGCGGACAATACAGCACGGAGGAAGAAGGGTCGGAGGACCTCCCGAGCCGGCGCTGTGTCGGAGAGAACGGCATGGGCAGAGGATCGGGCCCCTCCTACAGCTGTGGGTTTCCTCCCTCGGCGGCGATGACCGCGTGAACGATGCACCTTTTAGTCCTCTACACACACCGGCCGAAGGGATCCGGCCGGATCTGTGACCAGTGGTGAGCAGAGAGAAAATGTCGGTACCGCTGTCTTGTTTATATCTGGGGAGGATGAGAGAATGAAGAGAGCAACCCTAGTAAAGCAAGCGCACAGGCCCCTGCGTCATATATAGTGGAGTGATTATCTTTTTTCTCTCCACAACAAGCGTTTCAATTTGTGTACGTGGCATTAAAGAAAAGAAACTCTCTATTTAAGGTGACTACTGTACGACTCCTACTTACTACTAGTAGTACTACAGTATTGTTCACTTGTGCTCCCCGCCCCTCCATTCATTGAACAACCCCACGGGTGAATAAACATACAGTAAGTACTGCATTTATATAGAATGAACAAGCTCGAATTATTTTCGCGTAGTTAAAAGTTGAGGGCTGGGCTTTTCCCGGGCAGTACGCGTGGCAGTTTTCGGGTAGGCGGTTTGACAGAGAGGCGAGGAGGGTGAGCGAGTGGCGGATTCTCAAACATACTGCTGGAAAGGTCGGTCTATGCGATTTGACAGCATGTTACTGCTGGAAAGACTTGTGATATGACCACTCACTATAGTGATGAATTACTGGCGCTTCGACCGGGATGATGCCCCCCTTCCGTTTCGCGCTCTAATCTGATGCATGACACGTCGATCCGGATGCTGGCTCTCCCACATGTCAGAGTAGTAAGAAGGAGCAAAGAATGATGCGGTATATAAGTCTTTGGAGAGATTTCACTATGGACCACGTACGGAGAAAAATGAGTGAATCTACACATAAATGCATCTATATACATCAGTATGTGGTCCACAGTGAAATATCTACGAAGACTTATATTTAGGAACGGAGGGAGTACTACTCAGGTCGGAGGAGTGCGAACCACGGCAGCCCAACCAGTGCGAACCACGGCAGCCACAGTGGAACCAGCAGTGCCAAACCACGGTAGCCCAGTGAACCAGCAGTAGAAAACAATGTGGTGATATGGCCATAAAAAACAATGTGCTACGGTCCACACTGTAGCATGTACAGTAACACTCCTCTTTGTTTGGATCCCTGAGTTAGAGCTAGTTTGGGTTGAAATAGCCTCAAATTATCGAAACAAGAGGGGTTAGTTTGAGCTAGTTTGCTCTAACCCAGCTAAAAAAACTAGCCCGGTGGAGAGGTTCTAATTGGGTTAGTTATCCTCGGGCCCACTAAAAGAGAACTAAAAGAATCTCCCCTGCCTGCACCAGATCGCTCCCCCCTCTCGCACGACTCCTCTCTGTTCCCCATAGAGCCGCCCGCCCAAGCGCCACTCGCCCTCTCTCTCCTCCGGCCGACCTCTCCTTCCGGCCTCCGCCGCCCTACTCCGGCCGCCCTCTCCCTCCGGCCTTCGAAGGTCGCCCTGCTCCCCCTTCACCAGTCATTTTTCTCCCTCTGTCGTGTGCGGCGGCGGCGCATCTACCAAGGAGGTCGCGAGAGGGGTGAGTTTGTTCGTTCCTTCTCTGTCTTACGGCCATATCATTGATCTTGCTTGCTCTAGCGCTAATTCTGATTTGGAAAAGTAGATCCTGATCAAACTTGGTATAGATTTGTGGTGCACGCATCGAATTGTTTGATGCTACTTGAGGAGGTAATAAATCTTTCTAGAGGCCCAAAGATTCAGTTCACCTTTCTAGGTATTTCAATTTCAGGCTTGCATTATTTCTAGAGGCCCAAAGATTCAGTTCACATTTCTAGGTATTTCAGTTTCAGGCTTGCATTATTTCTAGAGGCCCAAAGATTCAGTTCACCTTTCTAGGTATTTCAATTTTAGGCTTGCATTATTTCTAGAGGCCCAATGATTCAGTTCACCTTTCTAGGTATTTCAGTTTCAGGCTTGCATTATTTCTAGAGGCTCAAAGATTCAGTTCACCTTTCTAGGTATTTTAGTTACAGGCTTGCATTATTTCTAGAGGCCCAAAGATTAAGTTCCTAGTCGGCGGCAAGCGGCCCTGCTACCCATGCCGGTGTCGACCTCAATTCGCAAGGGCCAACGTCAGATGGGTCCCGGGGCTTGGGCTCTACAGAGCCTTCCTCCAGAGCGACGATGGCGAGCTCCTCCCTCGGTGCGTGAGGGGCTCCGGGCTCCCTCCCTATCGTGAATGACTTCTGTGATGGGTTAGCTCATGCTTTGTTTCATGAAGTGTTTTTTTATTTTGTGAAGCTTGAATGACGACTTGTATGTTTAAGTGGGATATCTCATTTGTATGGACAAAGTAAAAATTATCATGTTTTGCATGCTTGATTTGTATAGATGGTTCGTTTATGTCAATTGTGAGCGGGAGGAGGCCACAGAAGAGCCGGACACACCAAATCCGGCAGGAAATAGGGTCCAAAGTAGTCAAATGATTGAGAAAGAGCATTTATTGTCAATCTAACCCTGCCATTCATACACCTCTTTCGTTTAGAGTTAGTTCAGGGTTAGAATCTAACTCTAACCTCTAACTGAGTTAGAGTTCTCCTCGTCTCGGTTCATCGCCATCATACTTTCCCCATTCCTGTGTTTTCAGTATCCTACGAATCAAAGAGGCCCTTTTTTTGAGGGAAAAATGAAAGATGCCCTTAGACTGGTTTAGGTCCGGTCATTTTTTATAAACGTGTTATGTCCAAAATTTAATGAAGTGCTTCGGTTTCCACGAAAATAATCCGGTTTCATGTAGTAATTCATTCATTTATTTATTCTTCTGCGGGGGGTTTGCATGTAATTCGTGAGGTCTGAAATGTAAAGTACCCCAGCATATGCTCCGAGTCGTGCATGCACTACGACCCAAATGCTCTATGTCCCACATGTCGGCAAATGGGAGCACGTGGAAATAGCCTAGGAGTAACTATAGGAGGATAAATGCGTGAAAAAATATGTACTGTGAAGCGTAGCTGCGGTTCGAAAAGGAGACCTAAAGTGATGACAGCTATAGGTCGCATGCACCCAACTAGTGGTACTAGACATACGACTAATTTTTCCCTCAAAAAAAGAGGCACGAGTGCTCAGTACTCCTATTCTATAAACACGAGTCCCATCTGACAATAGCGTCCGTGCTACAGCTAGCTCTCCTCCCTCGTTTCTCTCTTCTAATTCTAAACTTGATCGACGCTCGGTGGGCGGGGTGGGTTTGCTCAACTGCGGCCCCACCTCACAGTGAAAATGTTACGACTGGAATAAAAATGTCATATACTCCCTTCGTTCCTAAATATAAACCTTTTTAGATACTATTTCAAATGGAATACAGCATACAAATGTATGTAGACATAGTTTAGAGTGTAGATTCACTCATTTTGCTCCGTATGTAGTAGTCACTTGCTGGAATCTTTAGAAAGACTTATATTTGGGAACGATGGGAGTACTATACTAATAAAACATTAAGGCCACGAGGCGATGCAGTGTTGGTTACAGGAGGCAAGAAGAAGAGATGCATCCATCGACGACATCCACCTCCTTGACTCAGGGCGCCGGCCCACCGAACGACGCCTAAGTAGCAGCGGCTTTCGTGGCCAGGTCGACATGCTTCTAAACAATGACGTCCAAAGATTCCAGCCGCTGGAAGAAGGCCAACGTCTTTCTGTCCTTGCTTGCCTTGTAGTGGCCTATGTAGACGATTTCCTCGTAGACGTGGATGTGTAGGTCGACGGTTTCTTGCATGGCGAGGCGCTGCACGGCGAGCACGGCCTCGAGGTGCACATTCTTCGTCGCGACCTCCGGCACCTGTAGGGCCACCAGGGCTTGAAAGAGTTCGTCACTATGGAGGCCGATGAGGGTGGCAAGCAATGAGGAGCCTGGGCGCGGGGGATGGAGCAGTACGGCAAGGTCGTCTGCATGCTTCTTGACAGGGATGAACTTGCGGATGGAGCTGACCATTATGTTATCCATGCGAGAGGCAAAGCCGACATCAGAGAGGGCTACGATGCCTGCGGTCGCCAGCACCGTCTGGAACGCGGTGCGGGGCCGCAGGCCGGCGCCTTGGATGATTTGGCATAGCCGACTGCCGCTTGCGTCCATCGCCTCCATAGGTGCTTGTGGCTTCTGGTCACTTGGTCTTGGATTGGAGTGAGCAGTGTTGTGCAGAGACTTGGGAGTAGATGGATTGGAGTGGTGGGGCGCCTTTATTATATGAGAGTCCAAACTCTGTTGCATTCACATCATGCTGGCTCTATTCTGCTTCTCCAATTAATTCCCTCTGCATGTAATTGAGGATGCATCATTGACCGTTCAACGTCTCGGGAACCGCTACCCTCTCCCTCCTTGGCATTCAAGCACCTATGGACCCGTCGACGACGAGGTGCCTATGGTGAGTTCATAAATTTCAAGATGATAGTGTCGTGCGTGTGTGCATTCATAGGGGTGAGTGTATGTGCGTGTATATGAGCGCTTGCATCTGTACTGTGTCAAAGAAAACCTAAATGCGTGTCAAAAAGAGACTAGTCAGTATACTCAATATTGTGCACCTCGGAGAGGAAAACGATAGAACTAGTACGTATTTATTTACGGTGCAGATTCACTCATTTTGCTCCATATGTACTCCGTCTCGGTGTAGTCTAGTCACTTGTTGAAATCTCTAGAAGGGCAAATACTCATTTCTGGTTTACAGGGCTATACTAGCAAGTAGTTGTACATACTAGTACAATAGTGGGCTCACATAGCAATTTTGTCTCATGCAAGAGCCTGGCTATATACGTGCTCCAATGTTCGCAACTGCAACGTTCTGTTTGCGCTTGGCTCTTCGCCACTTTGAGAAGACGAACAATGATGTTACTACTACTGCTTCTATAGTGTCGAATCAACTGCTACATGTCCGTCCACCGCGAGCGGGTTGGATAGCTTGTTGTAGAAGTACTACTAAGCAAAAGCCTGTCCTCGTTTGCGAGAAACCGCGCGCATGGGCGAGGGAGAAGGCGTGTAGTAAAATCAAGCTTCTCCTTGTTGTACGAGTTGACGCGACACATCATAGCACAGGCGCCACATGCTTGCCTCTAAACTTGGCTGAAAGACCCGCAGTGTACAATATATTTGCTACAACCTCTAACATTTATCCACCACAAATTAAAATATATGTGGCCGTATGCATCGTTCTGATGCAGAGGCCGGGGAGTCCCCCCTTTTCAAAAAAAACAAATTAAAATATATATTCCTGTCTTGACCAGATGAGCGTGCAAACTACAATCACCAGGGTGACAGGTAGGGCCAGAAGACTATTTTAATTTTTCTTAAAAAGTTCGAGACGGCAACATAGCATAGAGCCGACCCCAACAATTTTAAGCTTACAGGCACGATACACGCTATCCTAGACTACTCTACACATGAAACTGCTACACGAGCGTCTGGCTGCGCTTGGCTCTTCACCTCTTCGGGAAGTCGAACAATGATGGAGTACTACTGCACTGGAGGAGTACTACAGTATGCTTCTGGCCATCTGACACCGATTGAACTGCTGCATGTCCACCGCGTGCGGGAGGGAGAGCGTGTAGCGAAAGCTTCTCCTAGTCTTGCCAGCCACCACGCTCATGGGCGAGGGAGGGACGCTCCTGCCTTTGCGTGTATGACAGGTGGGCCCGACAGGTGTATGGCCAACCTGTCATATAGCCAAAGGCAGGTATAGTTAAGTCCGCGAGGGAGAGGATAATCAAACTTCTCATTGATGTACGAGTTGACGCGACACATCAAAGCACTGCACTCGATATATTTCAATAATTTGCGTTTATCAATGCATTAATTACAACGCATGCATGCATGCCGTGACTTTCCTTTTGATACTTGCATGTGTTGATTTAATGCACCTTCAAGTAGTATAAAATATGTGACGGTAAAGCTTTGTAATGCCCCGGCCCAAGTCGAGAGATGGTTGTGCACGAGGAGGGCGAGATCATGCAGACCAAACAGGACCCGACAATGGAGCTCTCTAAGGTCTCGATGGACCTCACCATGCTCCACTGCCCCTTGTGCCTCCGCCCCTTGACGCCTCCAGTGTATGAGGTTCGAATACACCTCGTCCATTTGGCTGATTGAGCAAGGTGCAGGTTTCTTGATTGATGTGTTGTTTGATTGATTTCTGCAGTGCAAGGGAGGGCACCTGGCCTGCGTGGACTGCCGCGTCGAGCGCCCCGGGAACCAGCAGCAGTGCCAGAAGTGCGAGCACGGCAGTGGCTTCGACGTGCGGAACACAGCGGTGGACTCCGTCCTTTCGTCGGTGAGGGTGGAGTGCCCGCACGAAGGTTGTGGGCTCTACGTCACTTACCACAAGCTCGCTGATCACCAGAGCGTGTGTCCGCTCGCGCCCTACAAATGCCCCGTGCCTATCTGCGGCTATGAAGGCCCGCCGCCGGCACTCTACCACCACATCAGCACCGCGCATCCCATGCCTGTGCACAGGATCCAGTACGGCAAGGTGCTCCAGCTGCAAGTGCCACTATCGGAGCCACGGCTCTTGCTGTTCGCGGAGGAGGCCGGCCGCGCGTTTTTCTTGGTCGGCGGCGTGCTCGACATCGGCGCGCCTATCACCGTGTCGGTCGCCTGCATTAGAGCGGGGGCGTCCCCACTGCCGTACTACATGGCCAAGCTGTGGGTGAAGGGCCCGCCGGGGGATCCCAAATGCACGACAGACGTCGTCAAGGTGGAAATGGAGGTGACAAGCAGCAAGGATCCTGGCGACGTCGACGTGCAGGAGCTGACCTTCTTGACAGTTCCGCCCAAGCTGTTGGCCGGGGCTAAGCTGGTGTCCCTCCACATTCAGATTGACAAGCTCACGTCCTAAATGTTTCTACAGTGCCTTTTGTTTATCTTAGTAATATGCTAATATAGGGATTACCTTGGTCTACTTTAGCTTAAGAAATGGTGGGTTTTGGTGGCGATGCAGCAATTACTTCGACATCAGATCAGTAATTTCCAACAGTCGAATGGATATTTTGTGTCTGTTGGATATAAAGTTCCTTTGGGTAAGAAGTACTACTTGTCATCAAAATGGATAAAAGGAGATGTATGTAGACGTATTTTAGTTCTAGATACACCCCTTTTTATCCATTTTGATGACAAGCACTCCCTCCGTTCCACAATACATGCCTTCCATTTGTCAAAATATAGATGTATCTACACATGTTTTAGTATATAACTACATCCATGATAGAGCCAATCGGATGGTTGAGAACACTACAATTCGTAGCTACAGATGCGTGTTTGACTCCCAGATGCAGAGGCCGGGGGTCATCATCCTCCTTTTCGAGAAAAAACAGATGCGTGTGTGAGAGGACGAGTGCGTGCGTGCACCTCTTCTCTTCCTGTATAACATACTCCTAAACTCAGAGTACAAGTTTTTGTGGGTGGCACGATGGTGCGTGCGAGAAGTCCCGAGAGATCTATCTATCTATCTATCTATACCTACCTCTACTAATTTGTGACTCCCTAAAAATTACTGTGTTAATCAGAATTTACGAGCCGTAGATTTGAGATGGGACCAAGTTATTACGGTGTAGATTAATTTTCATCAAAAAGAAAAGTTTCGGCCAGATTAGTTCGGCTGAAAAGAAAAAAACAGGAAGCCCGCCATCTTTGAAGCCCAAGTAGAGGCCCATAACTCTCTCACGATAGTACTCTCTCAATCTCACAGCTCTCTCTTCCTCTCTCATATCTTTCTCTCCAAAACAGATCAGGCCTCGCCCCCGTAGGTCTCCTTCCGTCCTTCCGTTCGCCGCCCTTCCCAACTGCAGCATCATCCAGCTTCCCCGACCGCCGCCCTTCCTTGCCACATCTTATCCACGTTGGAATCAATCCGAAAAAACAAGGTACGATTTAATCCATCCTCTACTGCTGCTAGGTAGTCATCCACATTGGAATTGGTCTGAAAAAACTAGGTACGATCGAACTATACTGCTGCTAGGTACCATCCAATCCATCTTCCCCTGCTGCTTGGGGTGGAACTTTCAACTTCTTGCCACATAGTAATCCAAAATATATTTTCAGGACCAGATGAATATGTCCATTGTAGTTGATGGAGCGGAGGTGTACCATGTGGCATGTGCCATGACGGTTTGAAGCAGATTGGATGGCCGTCTCTGTCAACCCGGCTGCCTAGCAAATAACGATGGAGATTTGGTAGCAAAGTTGTTTACATGCTTGACACCATTCAATTTTTTCCACCGCTCGCCCCTGTATTTTGAAGAATTTTCTGATTTGGATAACTTCTACTCATATATTTATCTCTAATACATTGTCCAGATGGCTGATGCAAGCTCTGTAATTTTCTAAGGAAGATTTGTGGTAAGTGCATATCTAAGTAAACTGGGATGGACTAATATTTGTTTATCATTTTTATCACTTTATTATATAAAAATCCCTGATGCACATAGTGTGTAGTCATGTACAGCTGATATAGTTGATGTTTGATAACAGTTGGTTCAAGGTATGTGGCCTTTTGCATTTTTCCAGACCTATCTATTTCCTGAGTTCTGCTGAGCCGGTAAAGACAATAGATCGAGATATTTCGGTCCCTATGAATTCTTTGTTATTTGAGGACTAAGCATTAAACACGTTCCAGTTTCCAGCCCATTACATGTAGATTGGTTATTTGTTGAGTTACTAGAAACTGTTTAAGGTTCCAATTTATTCTCAGTCATGTTGTGAAGGGCTGCACATGTGAATTGACATAGCAAACCACTTATGTTGATATGCCTAAAGCATGTACATTTACTTTTCTATTATGAAAAAAATTCAATCATCAATTTACTGGGTCAAAGAAACCATTCGATATATCAGTTTTTGTTGGTGTTGAAGGCAGACTATACAAAGTGTTCCCAACTTATTATAATTTGGTATACTGTAGATATGGCGTGTGTAGTTTTTTTTTTGTTAAATTTTCCACCAGAAAATGTTATTTCAGAAGGTTGGTGCGGACACCCAATAAGACCCTCCTAGATCTGCCCTCTGTCGAGCACATTACTTGGTGGATATGACAGGCAAACTTCAGTTTCAGGGAGAGTACAGTTTTGGCATGTTGTTATTCTTATGAAGAATAATCTCTCCTTGCACCTAACATACATAGGATTGTTGGATCATCACAAGATTTCCTTTATGAGTAGGGACGTAACTTTATTTCCGTAAATTCATCTACAATCATGCATCAATCCATAGGTACACATATTAGATGAAAAAACTGTTATAGGCTCACTATATACGTGAACAAATATGGAGCCTATGGAATGTTGAATGGTAAAGAGGGATTTATCGTTTCACTTTACTTGACACATTAATCCTTTTCCCTGGCTTCTCATTGTTGTGAAAGAAGGCTTCTTTAGCTTTTAGTCGATGTCTAATTAAACTATATTTCAATACCCGATGAAAATGTTAATTCATCCAACATTTCAGAGTACTTTTGTGCGTGCTTCATGTAGGTATTTGTACCTAGCAAACAACCTATGACCGAACAATATATTTTATGCTTTATCTCGATGGTACTCACTAATAAAAATATAAAAGTTTATAGCTTAGATGATACTAATTCCACCTCCAGTATGATCGTATTTCTCTATAAGATATGGCCATATAATGTCAAATAGCACTCAATTTTCCCATGTATGTTAGATGAAACGCAGAAGGAAAAAAAGTCATGGACTCACTTGCAGGTGCCTAATGTGTCCTTTTGTTAAGTAGCAATGCATGCTTCAGCTTATAATCTATTCAATGAATTTGATGGTCTTATCTCATATTTTTAGTTATTCTACAATGTCAAAGTTGACATCAGGAATCACGCCCTCCTGTTCTTATAGGAATAACCTCTTGCTAACATTCTGAGACATGACTGTATTTAGTCTCTCTTCAAATACGCTTGAGTTGATACATTTTCTGTCCTCCTAATTCTGTTTCCTCACCTGAATCAAATGTAAGTTGGTTATACGAAGACATAAGGAACAAATTTCTTTTTCTGTTCTTCATAACTATTGTTGAATAAATTGGCTGGTCAATGCAATGGCAGTGGCAGGAAACATCAGCACCACACTGCAAATCTTGAAAAAACAAATGGTACACATACAATGCTTTGCTAACGGATGGTGGTAGGACACAAATGTGGACCATACAGGTTGAAAACAAGATAGATACCAATATACTATGTCATTGGTCGTATTTTTCTATGAGAAAGCCATTGGTCGTACTAGGATAGGACAATATGTGTAGCATCACTCAACTAGCGTAGTAGTGAGTCCATTTATAAGCTATTGCTAGGCAAAGTTTTACTTCAGGAGGAGTCGCCTCTTGGTACACTTATTTATATGACAACTTGAAGTTAGAATGTTTTTCTTGGAGTTATAAAGCAAGGTAATATTATCTCTACTCACATATTTTAATTACATGCATGATTTTTATTTCTCCTTCTAACTAAAAAACAACACATAATCTTGGTTCATGTTGAAAAGAACAAAAATGTTTCTAAAATGTTTTTGATTCACCTATATTTTTCCTTGCATAATTCATTATATTAATCTTGGCCCACTCAATTTTTATTTCTTGCTGATATATAATCAATTTTTTATATTTTGTAAAGTGATGTAGATCACATGACACCAGGGAACCAAAGCAATGCATGTGGTCTGTATAAACATTTGAATATTTTATCGCACTTCCACTTGATTTTTGAGATTGGGCAAATAATCAAGTGGCCGCTACTGGGCGATTCTCTTTTAGGTACATGGAAGAGATGGCACTGCAGGTGTACTGTTGTCTGTAAAAATTGTGCATATTTATATGTTATATGATTTTTTTATAATTATATAGTCAAAAACAAACTTATTGTGTTTGTGATGTTCTGTGCGTACAATCTTTCACCAATTCAGCATGGAGAATTCCTAATGATTATACGAAGAAATCATGTGTTTCTCAATATAACAGCATGGCAGACACTCATGGACTCGAGTTTATTTAGTTGCTTGATAGTATGGCATAATTACAAACATCACGCTGCTCTGTGGTTCAGTAATTGTACACTATATTTAAGAAAGTATTGTCAGTAGTTTTGTTTGTAAACATCCGAATATCATTTGTTTCCACAATTGAAGCATTAGTGATTGTGTGCTTCATTTTTTCCGCGGAACAATTTTATATAATTAATACACACGGGGGAGTAAATAAATGGTGGAACTTCTTTCATAGAGTAAGAATTTTTTGATTTTTTTGGGTTTTTCGCAGCTTTTGACACATGTTGAAGAAACGATTAAGATTTTCTAGGCTAAGGAAAACAAAATACTGTGTTTTGATGGGACATACAAATGTTAATTAAATGTATGACTAAAGAGGAAACTATGGTAAGAATTTAATTTCAAGAGCACTAGAAAGTGTATGAATTCATAAACCGTGTGTTCTTACATATAACCAATATTTTAAATATATTGCACAAAGCTGTTGCCAAAATAAGTAGCCCGTGCGGTTGCACGGGTTGACGACTAGTAGGTTTAATGCATCTGAAAAAAAGACTAGCCTAGAGCTCGCCACGCGGCTATTCCTATCGAACGCCCCATTAACCATAAGATATGTATACGACGGGCCAGTTATTGCACGTACACAACAGTACTCCCTCCTTTCCGGTTTATAGGGCTTAATTCAAAAATCTCACCAACCAAGATGGTGAGTGGTGGAATATTTTTTGTAGTTTGCAAAAGCACCTAATTAATGCTCTTGTTTTTCTCAAAAAATTATGTTTATCAATGCATTAATTGTAATGCATGCATGCATAAAGTACATGCATTGGTCAATTTTCTCTTAATACTTGCATGCAATGATTTAATGCACCTTGGAATCTGAACATGTGTTGGGGAACAACCAGATTGAGCCTTATAAAATGGAAAAACTAAAATTTTGAGATAAGCCCTATAAAACCGGAAAGGAGGGAGTAGAAAAAGAACTACTCCATCCGGGAATAGTGTCGCACTTCGAAACTAGAACCGTCAACAAATTTTGAGCTTGCATCTTGTCACATTCCAAATTACTCCACGCTATAATGAATTGCAAACCTGTTCACACCGATCACAATCTAAACGGTTTTCCACTTAGGAGCGTATTAGCACCACGCTATATTGAATTGCAAACCTGTTCACACCGATCACAACCTAAACAGTTTCCCACTTAGGAGCGTATTAGTACTCGGTTATAAATACTAGTATGCCAAGATGACTACACATTTCTCCTCAACTCCTCATCCACAAAAACAAACAAGTCATTCAGCATCCTTCCCTTGCGTCTGCCATGGCCAACGTGAGTTCTGGGTCGAGAGATTGCCACCAGGGAAATGCGAGCATGGAAGCGGAAGCACGAGAGATGTCCCACCTCGCTGCGAGAGCAGCCGACATGTCCCGCCACACGGAAGTAGCAGCACAGAGGTCCTGCCGCGCTGCTGAAGCAGCACGGAGGTCCCGTCGCATCGTCGATGCAGCAGACTGGTCCGGCCGCGCCGTGAAAGCAGCAGAGATGTCCCGACGCGCCACAAATGCAGCAAAGATGTCCCGCCGCGCCGCAGCGGCCTGGGAAAATTTCTCGTGGGCAGGCGACGACTATTACAGGCGCATGATGCAATCGTCCATAGCCAGATGGATCAGATCTCCGGGTGGGCGAGGTTGCAGGACAACATGAAAGCCTCATTTGAACAGGCTACCAGCGTCATCTGGCAACTAAGGGAGGGCAATGAGAGGCTCTGGGCCGAGCGCGACATGGTGAGGGAGAAGATCATCCGAAGTGCAGACCAGCAGGAGGAGACGAGTGCCTTGTTGAAGAGGACCAGTGTCATGGTCAAGAAACTTATGGACGAGAATGACATGCTCCGCAACGAGCGCCAAAGGCTGGTGGAGGAATCCGTGGATGTTCTCAAGCAGCGTCTTGAGGACACGAAAGAGCTCATCGCCGCTCGCCGCAGAGAATAGTTCCCGCGACCTACAACAACGTATCAAGAAATTAGAGATCAGCGAGCCAGATCTTTGTCTTCCTTCTTATTTTGCCCTTGTGTATTTCGGGCGTAGCCGCATGTGGCTTTTTTAATTATCTTTCTAATTATGTAAGACAATTAATCGTCCTTATATATTCATCAGTCTTGCTATAAGTCGCAGTAGATGCTATACAGGTCCGTCGAATCTTACATCAAGATCCGTGCTTTCAGATTTTCCTTTTTCTCTCTTAAATCTCAGTCGAGTGAGACATAGCCACGCCATTAAACAGAGGCTCGGGCGCCATTAATGGAGACCTTGGTAGAGAGGTGGATGACAAATGGAGGTCAAAGGGCTCTCCTCCCAATAAGCACGCGCAGGGGTCTGGTCGCACGCCTCTCGTACTCAAATAGCTACCCTGCACGGCGTCTCCTAGCTAATAAAAAATGGGGACATGTGGCGGCACGTAAATGGTACTAGTAAGTAGAACGCCCATGGTTTCAATAATACTTGTGTTTCCGATTGTAACGTGACAACACTTGTTCCAAAATGACTTTGTTGATTGTTAATGTGTGCCCCTTCGCAAATCGGACTGCAAAATTACCATAGCATGTTGGTGCCATGTCATGGCACCAAGCCAAGTTTCATTATTTTCATGCGTGTTTTGGATTTACAGGGATTAAAAAACTAAGTTTCTCAATGTTTCCAACCCAGCCACGATGCCCAAAATTTTGAATTTCATTCCCATTTCTTGCATGGAACCTAGAAATTTACCTGAGGACACACATGTGATTTTTCAACCAACTTTGGTGCACCGGAACATGTGCTTGTATTTCAAATTTGAATTATGCACACAAAGGTGACAGGTTCCCTCCCAGAACCACGAGCCTTCTTGAGAGAAGCTCCGATTTGCAAGAAGCTTATACCTAAATTTGTTCCTATTCGGCCAATTTTTTTTACCACGACATGGTACTACCATGACATGACACCATGCCAAGTTTCATGATTTTAAAACCAAGTTTCTCAATGTTCTTGACCGAGCCACGATGCCCAGATGTTTGAATTTTATTCTCATTTTTTGCATGGGACCTAGAAATTCACCCGAGGACACAAATATGATTTTTCAACCAAATTTGGTGCACGGGAGCATGTGCTTGTAGTTCAAATTTGAATTATGCACATTAAATGACCAAAAACTCAATTAATGTGTAAATAAGTCCAAACGAAGCCGGAATAATTCCAAAATTTAACAGGGCACTCATGTAGTTCTATGTTGCCTTTGTAAATAAACTCAAGGGGGACAGCGTATATCGTTTCGCACTCAAAGGTCTCACGTTCCCTCTCAGAACCACGAGCCTTCTTGAGAGAAGCTTTGGTTTGCAAGAAGCTTATACCAAAATCTGTTCCTATTCAGCCATTTTTTTTACCACAACATGGTAGTACCATGACATGACATCCATGCCAAGTTCCATGATTTTCAGACGTGTTTTGGATTTACAAGAATTTTAAAACCAAGTTTCTCAATGTTCTCGGCCGAGCCATGATGCCCAGATGTTTTAATTTTATTATTGTTTCTTGCATGGGACCTAGAAATTCACCCGAGGACACAAATGTGATTTTTCAACCAACTTTGGTGCACGAGAGCATGTGCTTATAGTTTAAATTTGACTTATGCACATTAAATGACCAGAAACTCAATTAATGTATAAAAAACGACAAACGAACCTGGAATAATTCCAAAATTTAACAGGGCACTAATGTAGTTCTATGTTGCCTTTGTTAAGAAACTCAAGGGGGGCAACGTATATCGTTTCACACTCAAAGGTGGCACGTTCCCTCTTAGAACCACGAGCTTCCAAATCGGCCCAATTTTTACCACAACATGTTAGTGCCATGACATGACACCATGCCAAGTTTCATGATTTCCAGGCGAGTTTTGGATTTACATGAATTTAAAATCTAAGTTTCTTGATGTTCTCGGCCGAGTGACGCCCAGATGTTTGAATTTCATTCTCATTTCTTCCATGGGACCTAGAAATTCAACCAAGGACACACATGTGATTTTTCAACCCACTTTGGTGCACCGGAGCATGTGCATGCAATTCATATTTAGATTATGCACATTAAAAGTCCAGAAACTCAATTAATGTATAAAAAGGCCAAATGAACCCGAAATAATTCCAAAAATTAACAGGGCACTCATATAGTTCTATGTTGCCTTTGTAAATAAAATCAGGGGGGAGGCAGCGTATATCGTTTCGCACACAAAGGTGACACGTTCCCTCTCGGAACCACGAGGCTTGTTGACAGAATCTCCAGTTTTGCAAGAAGCTTATACCAAAACTTGTCCCAATTCAGCCAAAAATTATACATATGAAAACAGGGTTTAGATTATCCCGAACATCTTGGTACCTAGACCAATAATGTACTATGATTTGAATTCAACATAAAATGGATACAAATATTTGAATTGGAGAGCGTATGGTACATGTAATTCATAGTGAAATATGATTACTGCTATATGCATGTTTTTTGTTATCAAGATAATATTTAAATTATTGTATAACTTGACAACAATCGTATTCAAATAAGGAAAATTGATTCAAATTTAGTCCATATGGTAGACGATAATATATATGTTCACATGGTGGAGTAAAATGTTCATATATGATGGAAGATCAAAATGTACGACTACATCAATTATAAACTGCAATGTCACCTAACGATATATTCGAATTCAACATAACGTGAATTCAAAAGTTGAAATTCGAGATCATGGCATCTGTAATCATATAAAAAGGGACATTACTCTTTCTTTGGTTGGAATTGATTTGTTTTTTGTTGTTGCTGAGGGAAGTGCGAATCGATTTGGTACTGTGCAGGGTAATCTTGTTCTCCAGATTTTTATTACATTTTTCTTGTAGTTTTTTCAATGGCATCTATAGCAATATAGTAAAAGGGGACATGATCTCTTGTGTCTTGTATGAATTGTTTTTTTACATGTTAAGTTTGTTCTGCCGAACAAGGAATCCGCACCTTGTTATCCCGAAATTTTCAAGCTCGAGTATCTTTTGTCTCACCTGCTTTGAAACTCCCGCCTCTTCAACCCACGCCGCGCCTTGTTATCCTGAAATTTGGATGCACGCGAGAACTCCCTCCTCATCTAAAATCGCTCCCGTAGCCCAGACATGCGAAATCCCCCTTCTATCCCACATTGTATTTGTGGCAAAGCCACGTTCCATCATTTTTCATACATGTCACTCTTGATTCATTGCACATCCTGGTACACCGCTGGAGACATTCATATAGAGTCATATTTTGTTCTATGTATCGAGTTGTAATTCTTGAGTTGTAAGTAAATAAAAGTGTGATGATCTTCATTATTAGAGCATTGTCCCATGTGAGGAAAGGATGATGGAGACTATGGTTCCCCCACAAGTCGGGATGAGACTACGGACAAAAAAATGAGAGAAGGCCCAAATAAAAAATGAGAGAAAAGAGAGAAGGGACAATGTTACTATTCTTTTACCACACTTGTGCTTCAAAGAAGCACCATGATCTTCATGATAGAGAGTCTCCTATGTTGTCACTTTCATATACTAGTGGGGATTTTTCATTATAGAACTTGGCTTGTATATTCCATTCATGGGATTCCTCAAATTGCCCTAGGTCTTCGTGAGCAAGCGAGTTGGATGCACACCCACTTAGTTTTCTTTTGTGCTTTCATAAACTTATAGATCAAGTGCATCCATCGCATAGCAATCCCTACTCACTCACATTGATATCTATTGATGGGCATCTCCATAGCCCGTTGATACGTCTAGTTGATGTGAGACTATCTCCTTCATTTTGTCTTCTCCACAACCACCTTCTATTCCACCTATAGTGCGATGTCCATGGCTCACGCTCATGTATTGCGTGAAAGTTGAAAAAGTATGAGAACATCAAAAGTATGAAACAATTGCTTGGCTTGCCATCGGGGTTGTGCATGATTTGAATATTTTGTGTGATGAAGATGGAACATAGCCAGACTATATGATTTTGTAGGGATAAGCTTTCTTTGGCCATGTTATTTTGAGAAAAAATAATTACCTTGTTAGAATGCTTGAAGTATTACTGTTTTTATGTCAATATTAAACTTTTGTTTTCAATCTTATGGATCTGAACATTCATGCCACAATAAAGAGAATTACATTGATAAATATGTTAGGTAGCATTCCACATCAAAAATTCTGTTTTTTACCATTTACCTACTCGAGGACGAGCAGGAATTAAGCTTGGGGATGCTTGATACGTCTCCAATGTATCTATAATTTTTTATTGTTCCATGATATGTTTTGGATGTTTTATATGCATTAATATGCTATTTTATATTATTTTTGGGACTAACCTATTAACCTAGAGCCCAGTGCAGTTCCTGTTTTTTCCCTATTTTTGAGTTCCGCGGAAAAGGAATACCAAACAAAGTCCAAACGAAATTAAACCTTCGCGATGATTTTTCTTGTACCACAAGACAACCAGGAGACTTGGAGATGAAGTCAGAGGAGCCATGAGGCGGCCATAAGGATGGAGGGCGCGCCCAGGAGGGTAGGGCGTTCCCCCACCCTTGTGGGCCCCCCATGCACCTCCTGACCTAATTCTTTCATCTATATATTCCCAAATATCCCCAAACCACTAGAAGCATCCACAAAAACACTTTTCCACTGCCGCAACCTTCTGTACCCGTGAGATCCCATCTAGGGACCTTTTTCGGCACCCTGCCAGAGGGGGATTCGATCATGGAGGGCTTCTACATCAACTCTATTGCCCTTCCGATGAAGCGTGAGTAGTTTACCATAGACCTACGGGTCCATAGCTAGTAGCCAGATGGCTTCTTCTCTCTCTTTGATTATCAATACCATGTTCTCCTCATGTTCTTGGAGATGTATTCGATGTAATACTTTTTTGCGGTGTGTTTGCCGAGATCCGATGAATTGTGGATTTATGATTAGCTTATCTATGAATATTATTTGAATCTTCTCTGAATTATTTTATGCATGATTTGATTTCTTTATAATTCTCTTCAAACTATCAGTTTGGTTTGGCCAACTAGATTGGTTTTTCTTGCAATGGGAGAAGTGCTTAGCTTTGGGTCCTATCTTGCAGTGTCCTTTCCTAGTGACAGTAGGGGTAGCAAGGAACATATTGTATTGTTGCCATCGAGGATAAAAAGATGGGGTTTTCATATTGCTTGAGTTATTTCCTCTACATCATGTCATCTTACTTAATGTGTTACTCCGTTCTTTATGGACTTAATACTCTAGATGCATGCTGGATAGCGGTCGATGTGTGGAGTAATAGTAGTAGATGCAGAATCATTTCGGTCTACTTGACATGGACGTGATGCCTATATTCACGATCATTGCCTTAGATGTCGTCATAACTTTGCGCTTTTCTATCAATTGCTCGACAATAATTTGTTTACCCACCGTATTATTTACTATCTTGAGAGAAGCCTCTAGTGAAACCTATGGCCCCCAGGTCTATTTTCCATCATAGAAGTTTCCGATCTACTATTTTACAATTTTTTACTTTCCGATCTATAAACCAAAAATACCAAAAATATTTACCTTATCGTTTATCTATCTCTATCAGATCTCACTTTTCCAAGTAACCGTGAAGGGATTGACAACTCCTTTATCGCGTTGGGTGCAAGTTGTTTCAATGTTTGTGCAGGTATTTGGTGATTTGTGCATTGTCTCCTACTGGATTGATACCTTGGTTCTCAAACTGACGGAAATACTTATCTCTACTTTGTTGCATCACCCTTTCCTCTTCAAGGGAAAAAACAACGCAAGCTCAAGAAGTAGCAAGCGGTTTTCCATTCATCACCTTCTTGTGTGCAGATTTGATAATAACCACTTTTAAGATCAAGTTTTGAGAAAATGGTGGTACCGCTAAGCTCATCAAGCAAATCATCAAGGTGTGGAATGGGATGCCTATATCTAATGGTGATATCATTTATGGATCTACAATTGGAACACATGCGAGAACTACCATCTCTTTTTGGCACAAGAATGACCGGCACGGCACAAGGACTCAAACTTTCACGCACATGTCCATGGTCTATGAGATGTTGGACTTGCCTTTATATTTTTTTGGTTTCTTCGGGGTTGACACGGTATGGAACCTTGTTAGGAAGACGTGCGTCGGGGATGAGATCGATCCGGTGTTTGATGCCATGTAGAGGAGGAAGACCAGGAGGTAACTCATCGGGGAAGACATCCGCGAAGTCCTGCAACAAATCAGACAACACTAGAGGAAGAGGGTTAGTAGTGTTAGTCTTTGCCACCTCATCTTTGCACAATAGGACATAGTGGATGACACTCGATGGGTTCTCACACATTTCTCATCTCTCTTTCTATGGCTAGGAGGACTAATTTTTTTTCTCTTGGCGTAGAGTCACTCAATTTGGGCTTGTGGCGCTCACTCTCTTTGTGGTGGTTCACTCTCTCACTAGTCTCTCCATGATTGGTGGATGCTTGCTTGTCGTCTATCACTTGGCTTGGTAACTAATACATCTCCAACATATCTCTAATTTATGAAGTATTCATGCCATGTTTAAAATAATTTTATATGGTTTTGGTATGATTTGCATGGAACCGGACTAACGTTGTTTTCAGCAGAACTACCGTGGTGTTGTTTTTTGTGCAGAAATGAAAGTTCTCCAAACACCGCGAAACTTTTTGTGGGTTTTTTATGGACCTGAAGACTATCAATGGGCCAGAGTAGCACCTGGGAGGTGCCCCGAGGGGGGCACAACCCACCGGGGCGCGCCTGGGGCCCTAGGCGCGCCCTGGTGGGTTGTGCCCACCTCGGTGGCCTCTTGCACCCCCTCTTCGCCCTATAAATTCCCAAATATTACAAAAACCCTCACGGAGACCCTAGATCGGAAGTTCCGCCGCCGCAAGCCTCTGTAGCCACCAAAAACCAATCGAGAGCCCGTTCCGGCACCCTACCGGAGGGGGAGATCATCACCAGTGGCCATCTTCATCATCTCGGTGGCCACCACGATGAGGAGGGAGTAGTCCACCTTCGAAGCTGAGGGTTTGTACCAGTAGCTATGTGTTTAATCTCTCTCTCTCTCGTGATCTTGAGATGTCACAATCTTGATGTATCATGGGCTTTGTTAACATAGATGGATAATATGGTGTTTCTCCCCTCTGTACTCTTGTTGTGATGAATTGAGTTTTTACCCTTTGAAGTTTTTCTTGTCGGATTGAATGTTCAGATCTGAGAACACATGATGTATGCCTTGCATATGAATACCCGTAGTGACAATGGGGTATTATTTTGATTCACTTGATATATGTTATGGCACTCAACTTGCGGATTCCCGAGGTGACTTTTCGGTAATCTATGCGTAGGGGTTGATGCACGTTTTTATTATCTTTTATCCGATAAAAACTTTGGGGTCTCCTAGTAGTTCTTTGTGTGGATTGAGTATTATGAATCTGAAATTGTTTGATACATATCGTAAAATTAACTCACGGGTACTCGCGGTGACATTGGGGTATCTAGGTGACATTAGAGTAGGTTGATATGTATCATATGGTGTTATTTTAGTACGAACTCTTGATTAGATTGATCGGAAAGAATAGCTTGTTGTTATTTTAGTACGAACTCTAGGATAGATTGATCAGAAAGAATAGCTTTGAGGTGGTTTTGTACCCTACAAACAATTTCTATCTTTTGTTCTCCGCTAATAGGAACTCGGGAGTGATTCTTTATTGCACTTTGAGGGATAATCATATGATCCAACTATGTTAGCATTGTTGAGAGATTGCGCTAGTGAAAGTATGCACCCTAGGCCTCATTCTCCATCATTGCAATACCGTTTGTGCTCCATTTTACTATTTACAACCTTGCTGTTTTTTATTGTTCGCACTACAAAAACTCATATCCACTATCCATACTATACTTTTATCACCATCTCTTTGCCGAACTAGTGGACCTATACAATTTGCTATTGTATTTGGTGTGTCGGGGACACAAGAGATTTCTTGTATTTGATTGCAGGGTTGCTTGATGTCACACCCAATATGCGACCCTGTCCTAAAGGAACTTGAAGGTCCCACCAAGGATAGAAGTGCATATTGGAGACGTTTTTGCAAGGTGGATATCATTACATCGTAGCATTACATAATAGTGGGGGAATACATACAAGAGGCATACAATACCACATGAATACGACAACATCATGCATAAGGGCAACATCCGACTACGGATGAAACACAAACAGAAACTCAAACGACATCCACACTGCTAGCCCAGGCTGCCGACCTAGAACCTATCCCCTGATCGAAGAAGAAGTAGAAGAAGAACTCCAAAACAATCAAGCATCACTCTTGCGTCAAGAACATCGCATTACCTGTACCTGCAACTGTTGTTGTATCCCCGCGCTCTTAACTTTTGCTCAATTTTCCCCAGTTCGTTGCCAGAAACCCTCATAACTCGGCACAACGGACGTTGCCGTCGGATCAAAGGCTTGACCATTAACTCTGACTAGTGGGTCCAGGCTGGACTATGTCATCTGTTCAACCTGACAAGTGGGGCCGCATTGGGTGGTGTCACTATTCGACCGTTGGGTCATGGTTTCGTTGGGCCGTCCCTTGCATTAAACGTTTGTGCACGCCGCCAGGACAGAAGCCTGCTATGCATGCACCCAACAAAGCCTACCTGCATGCGTCGATCGAGCCTGCATGCACTGATGCCACGATCCCACAATGCGCCGACCGAGCCTGCATGCGCCAACCGAGCCTGCATGCGCCGATGCGTCCGCCATGATGCACTGACCGAGCAGCTTTCTTGCACGCCAGCCGCCACGGATGCAGCGACGGTCACTGCCGTTGGTTCCTCTCTTCTAGCTAGGTGGCTACATATTTGTGGCTTGTCTAAAAAAAGAGCCACTCCCTTGCTTAGTTGTACTCATTCATCCCTACTAACAAAGCTTGCTTGCATGCACTAGGTGGTTACTAACAAGGGAACCCTACTAACAAGCCGAGCTCTCTAAGAAAATAATCAACAAATATGTAGTCCCAATATAGGGCCAACAAGCCCATAGCACGATCACATATCTCAAACTAGGAAGAACTTAATAATAGAATAGATAGAAAACTTAATAATAGAAATTAAGAAAAGGGCCAACAAGCCCATAGCAACTCCAACATAGTTCAATTACAACTTAACATAACATAGACTAAAAAAGATAGAGGGTTTAGAACCCTAGCCGCCGCCTTCTCCACCTCGCTCCTCCTTCGGGCGCCCTTTTCACTGCTCCTCCGGGGCGTTGTCGATGGGGTACGGAAGAATGTGCATGCGCGTCGCGGTGGGGAAGATGTTGTTGTACTCCATGAACCTGTTGTGGGTGGTGAAAGCGATGAACTCAGAGCCACACCAAAACACCCGGCTAAGGAGGTAGAAGGCGTCGAATGTGTTTGTGAAGTGGGCAAGGAGAGCAACCACCACCCGGTTTTGGATGACCTCCTCGACGTGGAACATCGTTGGAGATCCCCTTGGGAGGTGGTGGTAGCCGGACGTGAGGAAGAACTCGGTGAAGTTCCTTGCGGTCCTCAGCCTTGATATCTGTGACGCCCCCGATTCAATCGTACACTAATCATGCACGCAAATGTGTACGATCAAGATCAGGGACTCAAGGGAAGATATCACAACACAACTCTACAAATAAAATAAGTCATACAAGCATCATAATACAAGCCAGGGGCCTCGAGGGCTCGAATACAAGTGCTCGATCATAGACGAGTCAGCGGAAGCAGCAATATCTGAGTACAGACATAAGTTAAACAAGTTTGCCTTAAGAAGGCTAGCACAAACTGGGATACAGATCGAAAGAGGCGCATGCCTCCTGCCTGGGATCCTCCTAAACTACTCCAGGTCGTCGTCAGCGGGCAGCACGTAGTAGTAGGCACCTCCGGGGTAGTAGTCGTCGTCGACGGTGGCGTCTGGCTCCTGGACTCCAGCATCTGGTTGCGACAACCAGAAAGAAAGGAAAGGGGAAAAAGGGGGGAGAAAGCAACCGTGAGTACTCATCCAAAGTACTCGCAAGCAAGGAACTACACTACATATGCATGGGTATATGTGTAAGGAGGCCATATCAGTGGACTGAACTGCAGAATGCCAGAATAAGAGGGGGATAGCTAATCCTGTCGAAGACTACGCTTCTGGCAGCCTCCGTCTTGCAGCATGTAGAAGAGAGTAGATTGAAGTCCTCCAAGTAGCATCTCCAAGTAGCATATCCAGGTAGCATCTCCAAGCGCATCTCCAGTCGCATCGCATAGCATAATCCTACCCGGTGATCCTCTCCTCGTCGCCCTGTAGAAAAGCGATCACCGGGTTGTCTGTGGAACTTGGAAGGGTGTGTTTTATTAAGTATCCGGTTCTAGTTGTCATAAGGTCAAGGTACAACTCCAAGTCGTCCTGTTACCGAAGATCACGGCTATTCGAATAGATTAACTTCCCTGCAGGGGTGCACCACATAACCCAACACGCTTGATCCCATTTGGCCGGACACACTTTCCTGGGTCATGCCCGGCCGCGAAAGATCAACACGTCGCAGCCCCACCTAGGCACAACAGAGAGGCCAGCACGCCGTTCTAAACCTAAGCGTGCAGGGGTCTGGGCCCATCGCCCTGAGCACACCTGCACGTTGCGTGGGCGGCCGGAAGCAGACCTAGCCTAGCAGGCGTTCCAGTCCAATCCGGCGCGCGCCGCTCCGTCGCTGACGTCTGAAGTGCTTCGGCTGATACCACGACGTCGGGATACCCATAACTACTCCCACGTAGATGGTTAGTGCATATAGGCTCGTAGCCGACTCAGATCAAATACCAAGATCTCGTTAAGCGTGTTAAGTATCCGCGAACGCCGAACAGGGCCAGGCCCACCTGTCTCCTAGGTGGTCTCAACCTGCCCTGTCGCTCCGCCACAAAGTAACAGTCGAGGGCCGTCGGGAACCCAGGCCCACCTCTACCGGGATGGAGCCACCTGTCCTTTCAGCCCCCTCGTCAGAATCACTTGCGGGTACTCAATGAGCTGACCCGACTTTAGTCACCATCTGTATAGTATGTATGTATGTATAGTATATACCCGTGACCACCTCCCAAGTGATCACGGCCCGATAGTATAGCAAGGCAGACTGACAAGAATGTAGGGCCAATGATGATAAACTAGCATCCTATACTAAGCATTTAGGATTGCAGGTAAGGTATCAACAGATGTAGCGACAATGTCAGGCTATGCATCCGAATAGGATTAACGAAAGCAGTAACATGCTACACTACTCTAATGCAAGCAGTATAGAGGAGAATAGGCGATATCTGGTGATCAAGGGGGGGGCTTGCCTGGTTGCTCTGGCAAGAGAGAGGAGTCGTCAACTCCGTAGTCGAACTGGTCAACAGCAGCGTCGGTCTCGTAGTCTACCGGAGAGAAGAGGGGGAAGAAATAATGAATACAGAGCAAACAAAGCACCACAAAATATATCAAGGCAATACGCGGTGTTCGGTGTGCCCTAACGCGGTATTAGGTGATACCGGTGAAGGGGGGGAAACCCCCGGGAAAGTATTCCCGGTGTTTCGTGTTTTCGGGCAGAGGAGCCGGAGGGGGAAAGTTGCGGGTTCGATAGGTTAGGGGTGTGTGGCGGACGAACGGACTGCGTATCCGGATTCGTCTCGTCGTTCTGAGCAACTTTCATGTATAAAGTATTTTCATCCGAGCTACGATTTATTATATATGATTTTTCAAAGTTTTAATAATATTCTGATTTTTTTATTAATTCGAAATTATTAAATACAGGAACTGCTATGGGTACACGAAGTGTACCCAGCAGTGTGTGCACATGTATGACAGGTGGGACCTGCTGGCTGTTGAGTCCACAGTCAACAGTCCTAGTTGACTGGTCCAACAGACATGTGGGGCCACATATCATAGACTAGAGTTACTTAGGTTTATTTTGTTTAGGTTGATTAGGACACGAGGGCCACAAGTCAGTGTCACATTTTAAATGAAGGGTTATTTACAGCTGGGACCTACATGTCATGGACACATTATTTAAAAGGTTATTTTAGTTGTCTAGTTGGACTAATTAGTGAAACGGACCTCACGGGTCAGTGGCTAGTTAGTGATTGCACTAAACATGATTGTTACTAATAAAACAGGGTAGGGCCCGCCGGCAGTGGCACAAGCAGCCATGGCTTGGCAACGCACGGACGCTGACAGAGGAGCGTCGGCGACGAGCGCACGACGCGCCGAGGGAGGGAGCAGGGCGCGGCTGGACGGCGCGAGGGCGCGGTCGCGCGAATGGGGTCTGTGCTGGAGAGAGCTGCGGGAGGCTGGGGTCGAGGGCGCGCCTGGGGCGCGGCCAGTGTGGGGAGGCGGGGAGCAGCACGAGCATGGCCACGCGCGGGGCGCGGGCGCAGCCGACGCGGCCGGGGGCGGCGCCGTACAGCGAGCAGGGAGAGGAAGGAGGGGGTGGCGGCTCACAGGGGGTCGTAGGGTCCGGGGCAACGGGGCGCGGGAAGGAGGTGGAGACGACGGCAACGTGGAGGAGGCAGTCCGGCGAGGTGGAGTCGATGAGGTGGCCGCGGCGGTGGCGGGTGGCGATGCAGATGGAACGGTGTCGGGGAGGCAACGCGGCGACGGCGTTAGGTCGGCCTCCCCCATTCCAGACGGAATCGGCAGAGGGGCGGGGAGGTGTCGGCGGGAAGGGGTCGAGGAGGCGAGCGCCAGCGTGGTGGCGAAGGGGTGGCGCGGACGATGTTGGTGAGTGGCGTCGGGGCGGTACGGCGAAGACGGGTTTGATCCCGGTGGCGTCGGGTCCTTGCCCCGATCTCGCCAGATCGGGGGGGGGGAGCGTGCGATGTGGGGCGATGGCGGGGCAGTTGCCCGATCCAGATGGGGAGGAGAAGGGGATCGGGAGAAGTGGGGTAGTGCGGTGGGCTAGGGTTTGACCAGGGTGGGGTTATGGTGGAGTGAGGGGGCGGCCTGGGCCGGTTTGGGCCGGCCTGGCTAGCAGCTGGGCTGACTGGCCTAGTGGGGGGGGGGGGGTTCCCTTTTCTTCTATTTTGTTTTGTTTTTACCTTTTATTTACTTTACATTTTCTGTTTTGTTTTGTTTTCTATTATTGTACTTTTAGTAAAATAGTATCTAAATTAGTATTTCAACTTAGTCCATAGTCACAAGAAGTCTAGTCCTCAAATAAATTAGTTTGACATTTAATTAATCACAAAAGGTTTTTAAAATAATTGTTTTGCTGTTGTTTTATTCATCTTATAGTATTTAAACATTTTATAAAGATGTGGCTTCTCCACCATAATTACCTATACAATATTTGGTTCACTCCGAACATTTTAGTTTTAATATTTGAAAACTTTTATTGTTCGCTTGCTTTTGGATTTGAATTTGAATCGGTTTTGAACTAACGCGGGATTAACAACAGTAACCGTGGTGATGTGGCAACATTAACGTGGGATTACTGTAGCCTGATTATCCGGGCGTCACAATTCTCCTCCACTACAAGAAATCTCGTCCCGAGATTTAAGGAGGGTAGTAAGGGGGGAAGTTCTGGTTACAGTATTCTAACGGATCTCCTCGGTCTTGGTTGCTGTTCTCGAAGTAGTTGATCCCTTTTGGTGATGTCTTCATTTCTCTGCATCAATGCATCATGATGAAGTTGCCGTCCTTCCTTCAGGATCATCACCGGACTTACGAAAAGATAAGAGGGGAAAAACTCTATAAGGACGGATTCTAACATAATTGATCATCGGACGATTAACTCAAGGGGAGAAGCATAAGTATCTCTCGTATTGAAACTTAAGAAGTTATCGAGAGCAAAGTAAGAAGGTACCATGAGAAGTTTCAATCGGATAGGCAATCTTTCGATGTTTGAAACAAAGTGTGAAAGGGATTCAGAGCAATGGGAATAAGTATTGCGTCAGATACCAGATTGATGATCTCATCGGAAGGTGGCTCATGAATTACACACGAGGCCACGCGTGAGGAATAACTTTGGGAACAGGGGGTGTACAGGAGAGTCAGGTTTCGTTCCTGGGACCTGTGGGTTATGGGCCCATCATGTGGGTTAAAAGTAGAAAGGGGGGCTGACATCTTGTACGATCACGATAGCAAGGCATGTCAGAGAGTAGCATGTCAGTTATGTTGGCAACAATGTCGGTACCAAGGGCGAGGGACAAAGAGAACCATCTTCCTGCTCGTTGAACGAGGAGGACCAGTAGGCAAAGTTCTCGTCCATCGATGGTTACCGGAATGTCATCAACAAAAGTAACAGGGTCTTACTGACATAATTGTACAACGAGGTGTTTACATAAGCAGGAAAATATTACTTCTCAGATCATATAGATCACAAGAAAGGTTAAACCAACAATGGAAGGAAAATATGATCATCAGATTAAACAGAACAATGGAAAGGAAAATGTGTTTAAACACATATTTCAGGGGTATATCCTTCCCAATGACAAGCAGAGCATGATATCCATGACAGGATATAAAGTAGAAAACCATTTAGGTAAGGGGGAAGGAATCTCATGATATTACCCATACAACGGTGTTAGGATAAGTGATAAATAAAATTTAGCATCGTGCTTCAAATGTTCCTGTTGAAAATCAGAGTACCATTGACATGCTTCGAGATAGCATTGACATGGTCTTCAGGTGAAGATCAAACTTTGGAAACACGAAGGATCCATCAGGAATAACTTGTAGAATAAGTCTTACAATTTCCTCATGGACGAATGGATAACCTTGCTGAAAAGGAATCTATAATGATAGGTCCTCCAGCCGGGGGGGGGGTGCTAGGCATGACATCATGTTAGCGGGTCATCAAAGGATCAACATCATAACTCTTGGAAAGGTGTCCCAACCATCATATCTGACCGAGATTCAGATCCGATTGGTGTCAGGATACCTCAGACTTAGGATACCTGAGAAGAAAAGGTGCAACGCAAATTGACGAGATGACATTGTAAGATTCTCGGGGAATGAACTATGGGAGCGGGTTTCTGAAGCAATAGTTCATCATTAAACCAAGGAGGGAATGAGAAGGTGGCTGATGGGCTCAGCGACAATTCATCGAGAATTCCAAACGGATGGATTTCCACGATAATGTGCACAAGAAGATGACATTTGTCAGATCAAATGATATAAGGAAGTATGCTCGAGGAAAACGTACACAATTAAACATAGGTTGAAAGGTGCGCCCGAAATGTGGATTGGGTTGCACGACCAATGTCAGAATGGTGATTCAATTAGCGAAGGACTTAGAATGAACTATCGATCATTAACTTCAAAGCAATAGGGTTGCTAGAAGTGCATAATCCAAACAACACCGTTCACTTGTGGGTACCCCGGTTGGAATCAACACGAGGACCAAGAAAGAATGGTGATGGTGAGAAGTATCATTATAGCAAGAATTCTTAAGAGGTGGAGCAATCCTCACAACATTCTTAACATCAAAGATGGTAATACTCCGCGGTAGAATATAACATAAGTTGGATAGCAAGGAACTCAAGGTACAACACAATACAGGAACATGTTTTGTGTTGGAGGGAAAGCAATAATGTTGTCGCTCATAACACCAATCATCGAGGGCAAGGATGGTATTTCTCATCATGATTTCAATAGATCTCTTGGAAGAGCTCAGAATGTTGATGATATCCACGACACATTTGTCGCGAGAGTTCATGAAGATGTAATCGATCGGTGATGACATCAAGTCAAAAGAATGATGAAGCTAGAGGTTATTGGAACCACAGGTACGACACAAACTTGAAATCTAGCTTGTTGTTCAAGGCGAAATGATATGACGAGGAAGATCGACGTAAGCTTAGCTATCGTCGCAAATTGGTGCTCCGAGAATAAGGACCAGGTAGCACAGTTAGAATCATCACGACAATGATGTAGCCAAACAGGCTAGGAATGGCGTGATCGGGTACAAACTCATACTTATAGAAGCTTACTGAAGAGTTGTTGAATCGTAGAGCGGAATCGGTTCAGTTATCGGTGTCTTTGAGTGTTTAATAACTCAGAGCCCGTGAAAAATTGGAATCATTGGTAAGGTAGCACTTGATGAAGAACTCATAAGAAGTTATGCAGTACCATGATAATCTCGAGATACCAGGGGGGTAATACTCAACACAAGATCAAAGTAAAGGTCGGACTGGTGTATTGATCCATAGAAGACAATTGTTTTAACTTGTCCGAGAAATGGAATCAAGAAGAACAATCATGGTCGGAACCACGGTTGCAAGGGATCAATTCACAGATACCATATGTTAGCTATCAAGGAAATAGTTATTATTACAAGAAGCTTCCATGATAGGATATACATCGCGTCCATGGGCATGAACACAAAGTTCAAGGTCGACTCCCACTTCTCCAATGCATAACCTTTCATTCACTTCTCACGTTCGATGATGTTGCAGTGTTGAAATTTTATCTGGTGAAGCACCAGAAGAGTATGACTCGTGAAAACTTTCGGGTTCACACGGTTTAGAGAAGGCATATGTTCAACCCATAGGGGCTTCTTAGAAACATATACCACGAGTTTCAAGAGTAAATAACACAAGCTCGAAAGTAGAGCAAGGTTGAGAAAGTAGATGATACAATTACCAAGGGCATTATGTATCCAAGGGAAGGCTCACAAGGTTATTGAATATGAAGGATGCTGACGGATAAAATCCAACAATGGGCCTGATGGTCCACAAGGGATCTGACGTGAGCATCGGTACTCAACTAGAGGAAGAAGAGTGCAAGGAGATCAAATTATAGAAACAACTGACTAACTCAATTGTCAAATGCAAAGGAATTATGATTTCCAAATCAAGGGATCAGAAGCAATGCTCTGATTAGGGATGGATAAGTTGAATAGCCTTAGGGTACAATCAACGACAATTGGATTGGTCGAGAACCAATTCCAGTTAAAAGAAAGGCAGCTCAGCCGGAAAGGTAATTTATAAGGATCAATGATGTTTGCGGGTATTCGCAAACATATTGAGTCAACAGACTCAAAATGATAATGACAAGGAATGTCATTAAGACTACGAGACTTATGGGATTAACCATAATGCAAGCAAGCAAGAATTTCAAGAGCCAAAGGCTCTAGAGGATTTTCGGAAGATCGAATATTATTTTGAAGACTTTTGTGAATCACATGAACAACTGGGGATAAGCGGATACTCGACAAGTGCGAGAATTATCCATAGGGGTATTCAAGTGACAAAGAACAGCAAGGCAGTAAGCTCAAGGGATTATTGAAACAACGACGAGTTTTTCAGGGTATCTTGTAATAACAAGACCACTGGGGATGAATGTAAGAATAACAAATGCAAGTAGTTATCCATAAGGGTTTGCGGTGGAAGGTGAATTGCAAACGCGATGAACACAAGTTCTCGGGTTAACAGTGGAGAGTATCTTCACGGTCTTCTAGTGCAGCAGACGATCATTAGTAATAAGGGGCTCTCCGGGTGAAAGTGATAACGAGATCCTAACGTTAGACTTAGTAAACTTCATTTAACCCGAATAGAGGAGAGATCAGAGTCCCAGAGTATAGACGAGGAGTAAAAGATCCTAATACCTCCCGATGGCGACGTGGGCCCATGGGCCGCACAGCCATGTTAGTAAAAGTTTTGCAATTGACTAGACTCGACTTCGGCCAAGGAGTTGGAAAGGGGGATTCCTACAGGCAGTCGGCTCTGATACCAACTTGTGACGCCCCCGATTCAATCGTACACTAATCATACACGCAAATGTGTACGATCAAGATCAGGGACTCACGGGAAGATATCACAACACAACTCTACAAATAAAATAAGTCATACAAGCATCATAATACAAGCCAGGGGCCTCGAGGGCTCGAATACAAGTGCTCGATCATAGACGAGTCAGCGGAAGCAACAATATCTGAGTACAGACATAAGTTAAACAAGTTTGCCTTAAGAAGGCTAGCACAAACTGGGATACAGATCGAAAGAGGCGCAGGCCTCCTGCCTGGGATCCTCCTAAACTACTCCTGGTCGTCGTCAGCGGCCTGCACGTAGTAGTAGGCACCTCCAGTGTAGTAGTCGTCGTCGACGGTGGCGTCTGGCTCCTGGACTCCAGCATCTGGTTGCGACAACCAGAAAGAAAGGAAAGGGGGAAAAAAGGGGGGAGAAAGCAACCGTGAGTACTCATCCAAAGTACTCGCAAGCAAGGAACTACACTACATATGCATGGGTATATGTGTAAGGAGGCCATATCAGTGGACTGAACCGCAGAATGCCAGAATAAGAGGGGGATAGCTAATCCTGTCGAAGACTACGCTTCTGGCAGCCTCCGTCTTGCAGCATGTAGAAGAGAGTAGATTGAAGTCCTCCAAGTAGCATCTCCAAGTAGCATATCCAAGTAGCATCTCCAAGCGCATCTCCAGTCGCATCGCATAGCATAATCCTACCCGGTGATCCTCTCCTCGTCGCCCTGTAGAAAAGCGATCACCGGGTTGTCTGTGGAACTTGGAAGGGTGTGTTTTATTAAGTATCCGGTTCTAGTTGTCATAAGGTCAAGGTACAACTCCAAGTCGTCCTGTTACCGAAGATCACGGCTATTCGAATAGATTAACTTCCCTGCAGGGGTGCACCACATAACCCAACACGCTTGATCCCATTTGGCCGGACACACTTTCCTGGGTCATGCCCGGCCGCGAAAGATCAACACGTCGCAGCCCCACCTAGGCACAACAGAGAGGCCAGCACGCCGGTCTAAACCTAAGCGCGCAGGGGTCTGGGCCCATCGCCCTGAGCACACCTGCACGTTGCATGGGCGGCCGGAAGCAGACCTAGCCTAGCAGGCGTTCCAGTCCAATCCGGCGCGCGCCGCTCCGTCGCTGACGTCTGAAGTGCTTCGGCTGATACCACGACGTCGGGATACCCATAACTACTCCCACGTAGATGGTTAGTGCGTATAGGCTCGTAGCCGACTCAGATCAAATACCAAGATCTCGTTAAGCGTGTTAAGTATCCGCGAACGCCGAACAGGGCCAGGCCCACCTGTCTCCTAGGTGGTCTCAACCTGCCCTGTCGCTCCGCCACAAAGTAACAGTCGAGGGCCGTCGGGAACCCAGGCCCACCTCTACCGGGATGGAGCCACCTGTCCTTTCAGCCCCCTCGTCAGAATCACTTGCGGGTACTCAATGAGCTGACCCGACTTTAGTCACCATCTGTATAGTATGTATGTATGTATAGTATATACCCGTGATCACCTCCCAAGTGATCACGGCCCGATAGTATAGCAAGGCAGACTGACAAGAATGTAGGGCCAATGATGATAAACTAGCATCCTATACTAAGCATTTAGGATTGCAGGTAAGGTATCAACAGATGTAGCGACAATGTCAGGCTATGCATCCGAATAGGATTAACGAAAGCAGTAACATGCTACACTACTCTAATGCAAGCAGTATAGAGGAGAATAGGCGATATCTGGTGATCAAGGGGGGGGGGGGGCTTGCCTGGTTGCTCTGGCAAGAGAGAGGAGTCGTCAACTCCGTAGTCGAACTGGTCAACAGCAGCGTCGGTCTCGTAGTCTACCGGAGAGAAGAGGGGGAAGAAATAATGAATACAGAGCAAACAAAGCACCACAAAATATATCAAGGCAATACGCGGTGTTCGGTGTGCCCTAACGCGGTAGTAGGTGATACCGGTGAAGGGGGGAAAACCCCCGGGAAAGTATTCCCGGTGTTTCGTGTTTTCGGGCAGAGGAGCCGAAGGGGGAAAGTTGCAGGTTCGATAGGTTAGGGGTGTGTGGCAGACGAATGGACTGCGTATCCGGATTCGTCTCGTCGTTCTGAGCAACTTTCATGTATAAAGTATTTTCATCCGAGCTACGATTTATTATATATGATTTTTCAAAGTTTTAATAATATTCTGAATTTTTTATTAATTCGAAATTATTAAATACAGGAACTGCTATGGGTACACGAAGTGTACCCAGCAGTGTGTGCACGTTTATGACAGGTGGGACCTGCTGGCTGTTGAGTCCACAGTCAACAGTCCTAGTTGACTGGTCCAACAGACATGTGGGGCCACATATCATAGACTAGAGTTACTTAGGTTTATTTTGTTTAGGTTGATTAGGACACGAGGGCCACAAGTCAGTGTCACATTTTAAATGAAGGGTTATTTACAGCTGGGACCTACATGTCATGGACACATTATTTAAAAGGTTATTTTAGTTGTCTAGTTGGACTAATTAGTGAAACGGACCTCACGGGTCAGTGGCTAGTTAGTGATTGCACTAAACATGATTGTTACTAATAAAACAGGGTAGGGCCCGCCGGCAGTGGCACAAGCAGCCATGGCTTGGCAACGCACGGACGCTGACAGAGGAGCGTCGGCGACGAGCGCACGACGCGCCGAGGGAGGGAGCAGGGCGCGGCTGGACGGCGCGAGGGCGCGGTCGCGCGAATGGGGTCTGTGCTGGAGAGAGCTGCGGGAGGCTGGGGTCGAGGGCGCGCCTGGGCGCGGCAGTGTGGGGAGGCGGGGAGCAGCACGAGCATGGCCACGCGCGGGGCGCGGGCGCAGCCGACGCGGCCGGGGGCGGCGCCGTACAGCGAGCAGGGAGAGGAAGGAGGGGGTGGCGGCTCACAGGGGGTCGTAGGGTCCGGGGCAACGGGGCGCGGGAAGGAGGTGGAGACGACGGCAACGTGGAGGAGGCAGTCCGGCGAGGTGGAGTCGATGAGGTGGCCGCGGCGGTGGCGGGTGGCGATGCAGATGGAACGGTGTCGGGGAGGCAACGCGGCGACGGCGTTAGGTCGGCCTCCCCCCATTCCAGACGGAATCGGCAGAGGGGCGGGGAGGTGTCGGCGGGAAGGGGTCGAGGAGGCGAGCGCCAGCGTGGTGGCGAAGGGGTGGCGCGGACGATGTTGGTGAGTGGCGTCGGGGCGGTACGGCGAAGACGGGTTTGATCCCGGTGGCGTCGGGTCCTTGCCCCGATCTCGCCAGATCGGGGGGGGGGGGAGCGTGCGATGTGGGGCGATGGCGGGGCAGTTGCCCGATCCAGATGGGGAGGAGAAGGGGATCGGGGAGAAGTGGGGTAGTGCGGTGGGCTAGGGTTTGACCAGGGTGGGGTTATGGTGGAGTGAGGGGGCGGCCTGGGCCGGTTTGGGCCGGCCTGGCTAGCAGCTGGGCTGACTGGCCTAGTGGGGGGGGGGTTCCCTTTTCTTCTATTTTGTTTTGTTTTTACCTTTTATTTACTTTACATTTTCTGTTTTGTTTTGTTTTCTATTATTGTACTTTTAGTAAAATTAGTATCTAAATTAGTATTTCAACTTAGTCCATAGTCACAAGAAGTCTAGTCCTCAAATAAATTAGTTTGACATTTAATTAATCACAAAAGGTTTTTAAAATAATTGTTTTGCTGTTGTTTTATTCATCTTATAGTATTTAAACATTTTATAAAGATGTGGCTTCTCCACCATAATTACCTATACAATATTTGGTTCACTCCGAACATTTTAGTTTTAATATTTGAAAACTTTTATTGTTCGCTTGCTTTTGGATTTGAATTTGAATCGGTTTTGAACTAACGCGGGATTAACAACAGTAACCGTGGTGATGTGGCAACATTAACGTGGGATTACTGTAGCTTGATTATCCGGGCGTCACAATATCGCCCACACACGTAGTGTGCGATCAATGTACACGCCGGTAGGGTAGAGCCTCTCCGGCACGGTGGGTGGGAAGGGGTAGGTTGGTTCGGTGTACTGCATGGCTGAGGGATGTGCAGAAGGTGGAGAAGGGGTCGAAGAGCAAGAAGGGAGATGGATGAGGGATGGAAGAGGCAGAGGGTGGCTTAAATAGCCGTAGTGCTACGTGTTATTTGGCCGTGTGAATAGTTTGTGGCCATTTTGCATGATAAAAATAAATTGCACGCATGGCCATTTGGCAGAGGCAGAAGAAAAAGAAGCTAATTGCACGTGTGGGAATCCATGGTCATATATATTATATAAACAAAAAGAGTCAATTTTTGAATAGTTTGTGGCCATTTTGCATGATAAAAATAAATTTGGCCCTTAAAAATTGGTCATTTGCTACACAATGTCAATTGATTTCAAATGATGCAAAAATACAGAGCCAACACATTCACAAAAAGCAGAGCAAACGATGCAAAAATACAGAGCCAGCATGTTCAAAAAAAACAAAGCAAACGATGCAAAAAAACGACGCAATTCGACGGCCCAACCAGAGCTTGGTTTCCTTTTGGGCCCAATAACAATGTTTTTTTTCACGGAGTCAGTGGTGGGCGAGCAGTTGAGCACAACCAATAGGATCGCCTCTCACGGATCGCCCCACGATCCAACGATGCGGAGCCGTCCTTGTGATCCAACGACGCGGAGCCTGCACACAGCCAGCCCACCTAGTTCTTTCTAGAAGGCCAGATCTGAGGTTTGTCGCTTGGCGCGAGGGTATGATCGTACGGCTGGCGTTGGGAGCTAGGGTTAGGCGAAACCCCGTGGGGTTTAGAGGGATTTTGAGCTGGTCAACGGGGTTTCGATGGCAATGAAACCTTCGCTGTTCATCGTTTTATAAGACAAACTAACGAGGAAAAATACTAAACTTGGTCTATGGTCATTTTCATGAAAAAACCCTAGCTGGCACGATCGAGGTCAAATGAACAACATTAATTGTAAAAAAATCAAAAAATATATAAAACCTGCGCACAATGTTGTCTTATGTGACATGTTACCAACCAAAAATCATAAACTTGGTATATGGTCATTTTCATGAGAAAACCTTCACACATATGAGCTATCATGTACATGATTTCATAGAGTTCAAGGAGAGGAGGTGGTGTTACCTTCTGTTTTTGATAAATTAAAAAAAAAAATCACTAAAGCTTTATTTTAAAGTGAATAAGAAGGATCTGAAGTTAGTTTTCCATTTTCATATTTCAAACGTGTTTTTAATAGTTTTTATATTAAAGCATATGTTTTCAAAAGAAAATGTAAAAATATGAAGATTAATTCAAAAAACAGTGAGACTTCGAATCTACACTATGGAAAGTGAATATGTGTTAATAAAAAAACATTTGGCTCATTTAGAGTAGGTTCAAAAGAACTTGATTACAAATGGGATGCTTACCCTAGCCTGGGAGCTCATTTGGAGCATACTTTTTCAAATTCAAATTTATTTGACCTCCTCTAAATCACTTCAAATTTTGCACACATGATCTCCTACACAAACATAGATAGTTTGCCAAGGTTTTACTTGTTTTTGAATTTTCTTGAATTTGTACTGTCCAGGTTTGCCAAGGTTTACATGATCTCATTTGGAGCATGCATTTGATTTCCTACACAACATGTGTGATCATTGCAGCACCTAAGATCATAGTTCACAACATCTAAACATAACTAACCATAGATTCAGAACAGACAAATATACCACATGCAAATTTAAGGACAAACAAATATAGATAGCATAACCAGATTACTAGCACAACCAAATTTAGTTCAACAACCATAACCAATGACATTTACTTCAGCAAACCAAAAGTAACCCAACAGTTCAACAAACCAAACTAAAACTAACACAACATCACATCATCGATCACATCATGCCGGAGTCAGGGCCTTCGCGAGGGCGGCATGCTTCCCTCTGATCATGTAGTCCTCCCCGCAAATCTCCACATCCTTGAGACAGAAGGTGATCAAAGCGGCCATCCCTTGTCTTTGGCTTGGTGGTGCAGTAGGGGCAGTGCCACTTCTTGAACTTGCGGTTGTAGAAGGGACCAACTCCCTTGGCCTTGATCTTCTCCACCTCCTTGGTTGTGAAGGACGCGATGTTGCCCTTGTACACATCATCTCCAGAATCATACTGCACACATGAATGAATTGCATTAGATTCATATACACCATGTCAAAGGAACTAAATGAACAAGGGATATGCTTACCTCATATTCAGAATTATCACTAAACTCCCCCTCGTATGGGTCATAGTCGGCCAACTTCCTCTTCCTCCCCCCCCCAACCATCATCCTCCTAAATATACAATTACATCCATCACTAGTAGCCAATTGAAAATTTAGATATGCACACATGACACATTGATCATAGGGCTAATATACTCCCAATATCAGAAATGTTTTAGAAGTGGGGTTTTTTATTTCTATGCCCCTTAGCTGATGTAGGGTAGAACCCTAGAGGCCGATCTTTCACGTTTGGAGGGGAATCCTACCAAGAACACGAAGAACATGAGGAGGAGAACAAGGGGAAAACACGAGAGAACACTCAACTAACAAGAATAAAGTCACACATGTGCTAGATCCAAGAAACACAAAGAGATACACGGTCCAAATCCAACAAAGGATGATACAAGTGGCGGTATTTCATCTCCGAGAGGAGGTCTTGAATCCACGAGGGATATTCCTGTAAAGGGGTCTTGAATCCAGGTGGATCTTCTTCGAAGAGGCCGCGGTCTCTCACGAGGAGGAGATCCGTATGGATGAGCAAAGCTCTATCTCAAATGAGTTATCACAATGCTAACCCTAATTCAGAGATAAGGGACAAGTATATATAGTCCAAGGGGTAAGTTGGGGGATACATGGGGTGAAACCCCTTCAACTGCGCGCAGGCAGGGCGGTAGTACCGGTCATGGGCCGGTAGTACCGGTTTTAGCGGATATAGCGGTTGTTTCGGTGTTGTACCGGCCTTGCACCGGTCGATCACAGAAGCTTGACCGGTAGTTGACCGGTAGTTGGGCGGTTGTACTGGTCGACCGGTAGTTGGGCGGTAGTTGACTGGTAGTACCTCTATCTCTGCGCTGGGAAAATCCCTATCAATGCTCTTGGTGTCCATCTTGCACCATTCCTTCTCCTTGTTGGTTCCTTGGTACCTAACCACACAAAGTGTCTTCATTTGAGGTAGTAGCCATGTCTCATGTGGGTCCAAGGGAAGTTTAACAAGGAGAGAGTTCACCTTATGTCCAATGGCACATGTTCGAGGTCTCGTCATATGTCCTCTTGGGGCTTGGAGAGTAGTCAGAGTGTACATGGGGATGAATGTGGGATGCTCCACATCATCTCCCCCCCCCCCCTCTGGGAAAGATCCGACCTCGGATCGTGATCCCCATCACCATGGAAATGGTTGTCGTGGATGGACTTGTAGTTGGACAGAGTTGAAGGCATGGCGCAATCCAAGTACTCCAAGGCATAGATACATAGCAGAAAGCCCCAAAAGGTGTAATAAAAGCTATCTTCTCTTGGTCTTTGACTGCCATCTTAATCTGAGGATAACCAGAATAAGCATCCAGGAAGCATAAACGCCCACAACCCGCTGTTGCATCTATGATCTGATCAATACGGGGAAGAGCAAAAGGATCAGCTGGACATGCTTTGTTAAGGTCCATGTAATCCACACACATACGCTAAGTGCCATTTTTATTAAGTACCAGCACCATGTTTGCCAACCACTCAGGGTGAAAAACTTCAACGATGAACCCGGCCGCCAACAGCCGTGCTACCTCTTCCCCAATGGCTTTACGTCGCTCTTCATTGAAACAGCGAAGGAACTGCTTCACCGGCTTAAATTTAGGATCAATATTGAGAGTGTGCTCTTCGAGTTCTCTTGGTACACTTGGCATGTCTAAAGGCTTCCATGTAAAGATGTCCCAATTCTCACGGATGAAATCGATGAACGCGCTTTCCTATTTCGAATCCATGTTAGCACTGATGGTGAACTGTTGAGATGAATCGCGAGGGACAAAGTCCACCTGCTTGGTATCATCAGCCGACTTAAATTTCAACCAAGGGTCTTGCTCAGTAGTCGGCTTCTTCAAAGGGGTCATATCAGCTGGGTCAACATTATCTTTATAAAACTTGAGCTCCTCATAGCACAAGCCAACTCAGCATATGCAACATCTCCTTCTTCACACTCCAAAGCAATTTTTTGATTACCATGGACTGTAATCGTAGCCTTATGTCCTAGCATCTTAAGCTACAAGTAAACATAACAGGGTCGTGCCATAAATTTGGCGTAAGCTGGCCACCCAAACAAGGCATGATAAGGGCTCTTTATCTTAACCACCTCAAACCATAATGTCTCTGCCATGTAGTCATAATCATCACCAAAAGCCACTTCCAAGTGATTTTACCAACTGGATATGCCGACTTACCAGGGACCACGCCATGGAAGACTATATAGGACGGCTTAAGCTCCTTATCAGTCAAATTCATCCGGCGAAAGGTATCATAATAACGGATATTGCTGTTGCTGTCTCCATCCATGAGCACTTTAATGATTTTATAACCTCTGACTTGAGGGGCTACCACCAATGCTAGTTGACCTGGATTTTCAACCCGAGGCGGGTGATCCTCATGACTCCATATAATTGGCTGCTCTGACCACCGCAAGTATTGAGGTACCACCGGCTCAATCGCATTGACCGGACGTTTATGAATCTTCTGATCTCGCTTGCAAAGACTTGTAGTAAAGACATGATATTGGCCACCGTTAAGCTGCTTTGGATTGCTTTGGTATCCTGACTGATGCTGCTGGTTACCCTGACCGGACTGTTGGTTATAACCACCCTAGTTACTTTGTCCTTGATATCCAGAATTCGAGCCGCCACCGCCAAAGTCAGGCCCTTGTGAGCCGGATCTCGACCCGCCGAGCGGGCCATTATTACCACCATGATTCTGACTGAAGCTAGAATTTTTGTACTCTTTCATGATGAAACAATCCTTCCAAGCATGAGTCGATGGTTGACCGGGCAGACTATGCTTTGGGCAAGGGTCATTAAGCATGGCCTCTAGGTTAAATTTTGGTCCTCCAAACTGTGGCTTACCCTTATGACGCTGATTTTTATGCTGAGCATTGGTGTTAGCCACAAAATCTGACCCGCCATCGGTTTGTTTGCGCTTACCACCGTTGCCCTGATTATGACCACTATGTCCTGTCACATTCTGCTGCTGACCCTTATCATTGCCGCTCTTCTTCCCCTTGTTGGATTTTTCCTCATCAGACCCAGGGTCCTTAGTGTTTTCTGAGTCAGCATACTTGATGAGAGCCGCCATGAGCTCTCCCATGTCATTGCGGTGACGCTTAAGCCGCCCCAACTTCTGCTTGAGAGGTGTGAAGTGGCAATTCTTCTCTAAAATCAGAATAGCAGAGCCGGCTATAATGTTATCCAATGAGTGGATAATAGCTGAAACCCGACAAACCCAATGGTGGACCGACTCATCCTCTCGCTGCACACAAGCGTCCAGATCAATAATCGACAGAAGCTGCTTACATGTGTCTTTAAAATTCTGAATAAAGTGCGCCTTCGACTCAGCCCGTGAATTGATGGAATTGGCGGGTAGCCCCTTCAACCAGGTTCGAGCTGGCCCATCCAGCATCATGGTGAAGTATTTGGCACATATGGCATCGTTAACATCCAACATCTCCATAGCTAGCTTATAGCTCTCAATCCAAGCTTCGGGTAGAAGATCAGGTGTGTAATTAGGCACCTTACGGGGGCCCTTGAAATCCTTAGGCAGACGCTCATTGCGTAGAGCCGACACTAGGCACGGTACACCAACGGTTTTGGAAGTCATCACAGCCTCCACGGATGCGAAGGGTTTAATTGAGTTGCCAATTCCGCTTCACGACGGGCTCTAGCCTAATCCACAAGGGCATAAGCATTATTAACATCACGGGGCGGGTTATGCCCACGGGGTGGGTCATCATTGCGAGGCGGGTTACGACACCGTTCGCTGCTGGAAACCGCCGACGACTCAATGTGCCGACTGTAACTTTGACTTTGGCGCGGTGTTGAGTGAATCCGCTCATGGCTGTACGAGTAAGCTGCCTGCTGAGCCACAACCATCTAGAGAAGCTCCACGGTGTTCCGGGTCTCTATCACAGCTGGAGACTCGCCCTTGATTGGAATAGCTGCCAACCATGAAGCTGCGACAATCATATTATCCACTGGGTTGGAGTAATGACCAGAAGGTGTTTGTACCCGTTGAGGCGGGGTCAAATCCATATGAGGCGGGTCTAGCACACGAGGCTGAGCCATCCCTCCGGTCACAGGCGCCTCAACAGCCCTGGTCACACCGGGTGGGTTACTCGGTCCTGCTCCGGGTGTATTAAAAAGATTCCGCCCCTCAAATTGAATGTAGGCGGCTCTGGTGCCTCCTTCGAAGAACAATGTTTGACGCATTCTGATCCAGATTTAAACGAAAAGCTTCTGCCCTTATCCGATGTGTTTCGGCCTCCAACGCGGCTCGCTCCGTGGCCATCCTGACATTCTCTGCATGAAGATCCTCTTGGGCCTTTGCCACCTCATCCCGCAACTTCGCCACCTCTGCGTTGTGCTGTACTCGATTCATCGGAGTTACCTCTGCAGCTAACAGAGTCGCCAAGGCATCCAAGAGCTCAGATAAAACTTGAGTCGGGGCTGCGTAGAGCCGCTTGCCCTGGTTGTCGCAGCGGCAGTTGAGCTGGATGTCATGGCCGCGGTAGTTGAGGAGTTCAACATTGG
Source organism: Triticum aestivum (assembly GCF_018294505.1). Taxonomy (NCBI): domain Eukaryota; kingdom Viridiplantae; phylum Streptophyta; class Magnoliopsida; order Poales; family Poaceae; genus Triticum; species Triticum aestivum. The sequence continues at coordinate 381,325,749 of NC_057798.1, forward strand.
TTGTGTGCCAGCCATGCATGAAAATAGCAGCCCTGCTCAGCGCCTCATAGGGATCCGAAATACTATCACCATCGGAATAGCCCCCAAGCCCACCATCCTGAAGCTGATAGATTGACTCGGTCTCTCCAGTTGAGGACTCATCACCTGAATAGATGTTCGTCTTTCCACCGTATGTAGATCCTTCCTCAAGATCCGCCCCATGAACAAAGCCAACAAAGGCATGCTTCCAGCGGGGTTGAATCTTGGCGGGTTGTGCGTGCTGAGCCATCTCGACGATGTTGGTGCAGGTGTCTGACTCAGGCTCTGACCCGCCGATCATGCTGAAGAAGACGTGAATTCCGCCAAAGGGACCCGTTACCCGTACTCGATTGAGTCGGCCTCGGGGCCCCAGCCAGCGTCGTCGATGTAGATCTTGCAGCGGCGACTCTTGGTCATCTGGCCCAAGACGTATCCTTTGATCCCTGACAAGCTACCCTTCAAGAACTCGAAACCACCATGCTCTGGCCCCACGGTGGGCGCCGTCGTGGTTTTGTCATGGCAGATGCCCTTGTGAAAGGACTTAAGTGTGGAGCCATCGCAATGTAGGTCAGCTCAAAGGGGTTGAACGGGACAAAGGACACAAAGGATTTACCCAGGTCCGGCCCCTCACAATGAGGTAAAAGACTACGTCCTGCTTCTAGTTGTATTGCTTGAGTTTCGATTACAAGGGAGCGAATACGCTTGACCTAGCTCTCGATCGATTGTTTCTTGAGTTAACCCGCCGCCGGGTCTCGCCTTTATATACATAGGTCAAGGCACGGCTGCTTACAGGAGTCCGGGTCAGATCACACAACATAACCGACCCTGTCTCTAAGTCATCTTGCCTTGTTAGGCAAGCTACCATTGGGAGGCTCACACTTTCGGGTCTTGAGTCGCCTCCGGGTCGTAGGCCTTCAACATGCCTGCTTGTAAGCCGCCTTCAGTCTTCTTATCTTGTCTTCTTAGGCCTTCAATCATAAGTCACCAACAATATGACCCGACCCCTCCTGGGCGGGTCATATCACGGGGTTATATCCCCAACATCATGCATTTTAAATCAACTCTATCTCTTGTTTCCCCACACATACAGACTCTAAAAATAGCCTATACTTATGTATTTCGAAAATACATGGGTCTGGCCCAATAATAAGGTGACGCAACACCTAAAATAGCCTCGGGACGAAATTTATGAAGTGGCATCTTGTATATTTCGTCCAAGGCTTCACGCACCCATTATGGTGGCTTCAAAGTCCTGAAATCATCACTTGTAACCCCGTTCTTGTTTCCTTTGCGCATGCCATCATCTCCATGCTTGTTCTTGCTCCAATGTTCATCCTTCTCCAAGCTAGGCCCTTCATTTGTAAGCAAAACAAATGTATCCAATTTAGGCAGCATCATATTCTCATGAACATTAGAATCATTACCAAGAAACGAAAGTACCTGATAATTTAATTGGCGTGCGCGAACTCTAGTAATTGGTCCAGTATATGTAGCAGTAGGGGCTGTGGGTGTAACAATGGTATTGATGTCCTCATCGTTCACTCACCTCAATGAGCGCACGCACGCACACCCTATGCATTTAACGCTATTCGGAGAGCTTGAAATTAATCTAGGAAAATGCAAACACAAGTGCGAACACTATACAACACCGATGCTGACATACCCCCCCCCCCCCCCATGAACGGCACACACTTACACCCCACACATATAACGTTATGAGTAGTACAAGGCGTAGCATTTTTTGCTCGTTCTACCTTCTATATAAAGTTAGATTAATTATGATGCGATACTTAGGAACCTTTTTCCGCAGGACACCATAGAATAAACAAATCAAAAATTATGTGCCTTAGAGTATCCAGGTCACTATCATTTATATTGTAAGAATCATGCGTACCATTTCTCACAACTTAGGATTATGGGACGCAACAAATATTATCAAAATATAATGTATAAAGAAATCGTCAATGCACCGTAATGCCAAAGGTACTATCTTTTTATTAGAGTATTTTCGTTCATTTGTTGCTGTTTTGTGAACTAAAATTTGTATGTATTAAACATTGATATTGTTGGTTTTTTGACAGGCCTGCCAACACCGAGCCTAAAAGTGTGGACCTTTCTATAAAAGTCAATCCTTTATATTTCCTAATTCATTTTTCTGGTGTTTTTTCTTCTTCTGTATCTTGCCTCATTCACTAACACAAATTTTCATCTGTCGTAGGATAAGATATTATCTGTAAAATGAGATCTTTAAAATGTACACTAGAACAATTTTCGTTCGGTTCGAAGGAAGCTTCATTGTACAACTTTTGGTTGAACCAGATGATATTTGAACTTGGCTACATGATAGGAACAACTTTGGCTGAAACATTTAGGTTATATGGATAAGTGTTTGTAACCATGGGTGAACTATTTTTTCGTACCTGTCGGTATTTACCTAAATTAAATTGTCCTTTCTTTCTTTCTATATAAGAAAAAGGACACAATCGTGCCTCCGCCTGCTAGTTTTATATAGTCGTGGGAAAGTTGTTTTTGGGAAGGTTGAGCTCTGCCCAGGCCCATCAGGAAGGCCCAGGCCTGTGCCGAGTCCAGCGCGAACCGACTATTATTGCGACACCGTCTATCCTACCCCGTTCGCTCCCTTGGACCCAACCCATACAAACTCAAACCCCCACGAAAACCCATCTCTCCTCTCCGCTTCTCCCTGGCCGCCGAAACCCTAACCTAGCCGCGCGTCGCCGCCGCCGCCGGCGCACCAGCCGCCATGTCGAACCCCAAGGGGTCGAAGATGCTCCAGTTCGTCAACTACCGGATGCGCGTGACGATCCAGGACGGCCGCCAACTCGTGGGGAAGTTCATGGCCTTCGATCGCCACATGAACCTCGTTCTCGGCGACTGCGAGGAGTTCCGCAAGCTCCCGCCCTCAAAATCTTCCAAGACCACAGGCGAGCGCGAGGAGCGGAGGACGCTCGGCCTGCTCCTTCTTCGTGGCGAGGAGGTCGTCTCCATGACCGTCGAGGGCCCGCCCCCGCCCGACGAGTCCCGGGCCAAGGCCTCCGCTGGCGGTGGCGCGCTTTCCGGCACTGGCGTCGGTCGCGCTGCCGGCCGTGGGGTGGCCACCGGCCCGCTGCTCCAGGCGCAGCCCGGCCTCTCCGGCCCTGTTCGGGGCGTGGGTGGTCCGGCCCCCGGCATGATGCAGCCCCAGATCTCGCGTCCCCCAATGCCGAACCTCTCAGCGCCGCCGGTGGCGTACCCACAGGTCGTCCGCCCGCCACCGATGGGTATGCCGCCCATGCGACCTGGTGGCCCGCCACCGATGCAGATGCAGTTTCAGCGCCCGCCGGGTCCTCCGCCTGCGCCATATCCTGGGGGCCCGCCTCAGCAGTTCATGAGGGGACCGCAACCGATGGGGCCTCCACCAGGGAGGCCGGGGATGCCAGGCATGCCACCACCGCCAGGGATGAGGCCGATGCCACCACCGCAGTTTGGACAACCACCCAGGCATGGAATGCCGCCACCACCGCCTGGTCCACAGCAGCCTGGACAGAATCCCCAGCAGTAGAAAAACCTTTGTGGTAAGTATCAGTACTAGAATTCTTCGATTTGCATTCTAATGCTGTTAAATACTCTGGCTAGTTGTGATGATGCACTGTTATATTGTTCATACTTTTTAGTTCGAAGAATCGTATCATGATCTGTAATATTTGCACTGATGTTTATAGCCTGATCATATTTTTAAATTAGTGTTGTGGTGGCTTGCTTACCTGATCCTAGGTCTAGTGTTATGCACAATGTTTAGCTGATGAGACCCGTCTTATGTATCTATAACTGAATAGTGTATCTTTCTAAGTTCCTTGCTCTCTGTTTTCCATGCTAGAAGCCTAGAACATGCCATAACTCATGGCTCTCCTCAGATCTAGACACCTAGCCACTGTTCAAAAAATCTGCTGATTAATCAGTTTACTGCCCGATTAATAGCTGCTCAGAGAGTCACGAGTAAGCAGTTAACTGATTAATCTGCCGATTGGCCAACCAAGCAGCTACCAGTTAATGATTTCCTGAATATTGCACTCAGCAGTCATATGTAGTTTAATACTTAAACTAGCAAAGTGTCCTTGCACTGCAGCGGATCCAAAATAGATACATGTTCACAAGCTTGAAAATAATTGCCCTGGTTTGGTATATATCACTAAAAATATGTTAGTTTTCACCCAAAGTCTATTCCTCTTATCTTTTTGGATGAGTTGGGGGAGGGATGGGGCTGGTCCAGAGAGACCAAGGGGTTTTCTGCAAATATTGAGCAGATTTGGGAGGGGGGGGGGTCTTTTTGCCATGTCTTACCTTGCATGCATTAAATGTGGATCGGATGGTCAGAAATGATGGATGGCGAACACACACCATCATCACCATCCGGGTCTTCTATAGGAGTGGAGATTTGTTCTACCTATGTATGTACAAAAGTTCTCTTCATTCTAAATCAGTTCCATTTCCTCCTCTAGTCTATCATGAGATGGAAGTGCATCTATGGTTCACATGTTATGTAGTCATGAATTACCTTTCACATACCATGAGTCAAAAGGCTAACTTGTGCAATCAAATCCATCAAATCTTTGTCAAATGGACGGTCTATGGGAGCTGTGTAACATAAAAAAATGCTGCACCACGAAGTAAAATTCAGTACTCCCTCCGTTCCTAAATACAAGTCTTTTTAGAGATTTCAATATGAACTACATACGGATGTATATGGACATATTTTAGTGTAGATTCACTCATTTTGCTCCGTATGTAGTCCATATTGGAATCTTTAAAAAGACTTATATTTAGGAACGGAGGGAGTAATGTAAGTTTAATATGTGTAGTAATATTCGCCCAAAATTCTGGTGAATGATGTCATGTTGGATGTTCGTATACATAGGTATTGAGGAAAATTGTTAGATGCGTTTGTATGAAGCAGGAAGCAGGCGGCAGGCAACGTGGAATCCTTTGGCCTTTTATTATGATCACTTATACTTGGGAGTTCAAGTAGTATCAGATCGTTGTCTTGAGTCATAAGTATGACACTTGGAGTAAAGTTGGAAATTTGATTTCTTATTTGGCAGTATTTTTTTTTCAAATATAGAAGATACAAGATAATGTAAATGCCAGAGAACTCTTCTTTTGTAGTGTTTTTTAAGAGTCTTCTGTGTTATCACAAAAGCACATCATTATGTACTCCTGGAGGTGTTTGTATGCATAAGCATTTAATACGTGCTGTGTTGTGCATGTTTGATTATTGGCGTGTGCCTTTTTGGATGCATCCAAATGGTGCTCGAGTTCGTCATAACCCCAAGCCATGATTAATCTATAAACTTTTTATTAGATACCCGTGTTCTGTCTAACGGCAATAATGATGCCTTAGTTGTAGGTACTATTTGTGTTGAGCTCACCCCTATGGACCACGTTAGTACTGATGTTTCCTCATGATTCTGTCATAGAGTGTGGCACATGTGCCCATTGTTCTGGTTTTACTTGTCTTTGTACGTTTAGTTTTTCCCTTGTGAATCCTGGTGTATCTTGTGTTGAAGTATTTTTATGGAGAAACCTAGATCATCCTATAGGGATATGGCAGAGAATGGGGTCAAATCACATGCTTAATCAACTTTAGGGACGTGTTTAAGCATGGAGATGTTTGTAGCCAATAGGGATTGTTCATTGTTGACAATTGAATGAAATATGTGGTTATATTTTTTCATTTAGACTCTTTCATGTGATGTTCTTGCTGTAGCTACTAAACATTGTTAGCACAGTTGTAAGCTAGGTAATTCAGCTTGAGTCTGTATTACGCTCACCTTTATATTGATTGCGGTTTCTCCTTGCACATCATTATTCGATGTATGTTGTACTGAATTTCGATCTCCTCTGCAGGTTTGGTCCTTGCAGTCCCACCTGTGGAAGATTCATCTTCGGAAGAGAGAAAAGCCTTGTCGGTGCAGCACTCTTGCTTTTGATGGGAGGAGACGGACTGTTTTCCAACGCAATGTACGTAAAAGAGGCTGAAGCTTGTTTAACTGTTGGTTGTTAAGCTAGGGACATGGATAGACTGTTTCGTTGTGTCAGTACCTTGTTGCTGGATGTGCTTGCACTTGTATTGGGATCTTATTTCGCACTATTAACTTCAGATCATAAATTGCTTTGCTTGCATGTGTGTCTGTTTCAGTAGTTCATACTTTTATGTGAATTATGCTGTTACTCATGTGATCTACTTCAGTGTGCGGTGCTGTGTCATGGAATCAAATTTAGGGCTCCTTTGATTCAAAGGATTTTTGTATGATTAGAAATCTTAGGATTTTTCCCTATGTTGGTTGTCTGATTCATAGGATTTAATCCTGTCGGAATTTTTTCTAAAGATTTTTTTGTACTACTCATAGGATTTGTAGCATCCACTCAAAACCTCCTTTGTTTTTTCCTGTGATTCAAAATCTTGTTGGACTGGATGAGCATGACATTCCAATCCTATGTTTTTATATTCCCACGTCCATAAAAATACTTCCGTTGCATCCAGAAATACAAGGGATTCCTCCAGTTATTGTGTTCCAAAATTTGCTTCGTCTGAAATTGTATTTGGTCAAGTTATTGTGTTTATTGGATTGCCCACAAAAAGGCAGAATGTGGAAGGTTTCTTCTGCACACTCGTTGCCAGTATTGCCCTCCATGAGGGCAACTGCAGGGGGCTTCATCAAATGTCACCACCCCCCCTCCCCCCCTCTATTTTTCTGCAAACCCTCCGCAGCAATTTGTGCTGTACCAAGCTGCGCTCATATTTCTTCCAAATCTTTCTGTTCTGGTCGTTTCAAAACTTTATTTTCCCACTACTAGATCTATTTTCTATTATAAACAAGTCAAAGATAAATATTACTACAAAGCAAACAATTCATTATTATGTTTTCAAATTAATTCAAATTCAATTTTATTCGGAGGACATATGCTCCTACTAGTAACCATGATGCACACACAAGTGCTCTAACTAGATCATTGATAAGTTGTTAATGCACTTCTCAATCACGAAGTTTTTGATAAATCTTAAGAAAAATTTCAACTTTGGGCGCCTTTTGTTGTGGGAGTTGATGGGCTCAAATTCGACATTGGTTATGCTCTCGTCCCCATCCTCCTTAATCATGCATATTTCATAATCATAGTGTTCATGATCACACGACAAATATATCACCTCCCACTCATTTGCATGCCCCTGGATCGTAGTTTTATAACTGGACTACCAGTTCTGGTTTTCATCGGTTTCATCGGTCGAACAGTCGGTTCAATTGTTGGATTTTAGAAAGACAAAAGCATATGCAAAAATAGGTAAAATAACTTATGTTCCATCATTTGACAGAAATTTGTAGGGGGTGAGATGGTTTGTGGGCCATTCTTAGCTTTGCGTCTTGCTTCCAACGCAACCTGGGTTTGATTCCCAGCGGGAGCAAATCCTCTTAATAGTACGGATTTTCTACGACCAAAAAAATAAAAACGTCGAAAATGCCATGTTTCATTTAAATATGCATGTGTAGCTCAAGCACACGGTTAGTCCGCAAAAATTGCGTTGTCATCAACACCAAAACACGAAGGGAGGAAATGCCCTTTCACTTTGGTATTTGCCGGTGTGATTTTGTGTGTGTGCATATTAGTGTTGGTTGTGTGTTTCTTAATTATGCAGAGGTCAGGCATATGCTCATTATGTTTGTATCTCATTGATGTTTTATTTTTAAGTTGACCAGGTATGTGTTTGTGCATTGTCACGAGGCGAAATATCTTTTAGCACAATAAAACGACAATACGGGACAAATCTTGATGCAGAAAAATAGGCAAAATAAGATTATTTTTAGTTATAGCAGTTTTTTCATCTGATAAAATACATATGTGTCTGTGATTGATCTGCTTTATTGAGTTATCAAAATAAAGGAGTGATCAATATTTATTTGTTTATAGACCGTGAGTTTATTACTATTTATTGGGGTACCAAGATGTCTGATAAGTATCAGGTTTGTCACAAGAAATAAAAAATTTACATACTGTGAATTATTGATATACCATATATTGATCTGATTTTTGGTTATCAAAGATTGGTTTGATGGAACCATAAGTGGATGGAAAACCTAGAAAAAATGGTTTTGTGTGGGAGGATAGACGATGGGTGGTGGGAAGAAAAATTGTTGTCGGATGGAACCTAATTTTCTTTTCAAGTACTCACTCCTAAAAAAATATAAGAGCGTCTAGATAACTAAAATAGTAACCTAAACGCTTATATATCTCTTTACGGAGGGAGTAGTATATTAGGTATGCACCCGTGCATTGACACGGGGCCAAATATCTTCTTTTAATGCAAAAAGAGGATCATATTAGACAAATCTTAATGCAAAACAATAGGCAAAATAAAATTATATTTTGGTTATAGAGCATATATTTTATGCCATTGCTTAAGCTGACAAAATAAGTATATGCTCGTGATTGATCTACTTTATTGGTTTTAGTTACTTATATTTGTTTACATGCAGTGAATTTATGGTTATTTATTGGGTTATCAAAGATGTCTAACCAGATTTTACCATAAAAAACCATTTGCCTACCGACCACAAATTTATTGCTATATTATAGATTGATTTGGTTTATTAGGTTACCTCTTTATTTAATCTGGAGGGGAAGGAAATCCGTGAAAAAAATCAATGGATGTTAGAAGGACGAACGAAGGGATGGTAATGTTAAGAATAATTTAACTCAACATTAATTTGGGGATAATTCCTGCTTTCCCGTGCGTGTAATCCCACGATGTGGGAAATGTCACAACGGTTTATCCATGGAGCGTCGCCTCTAGGAACCGTCGGCTCCTTTGAAAGCGCCCATACATGTTGTATATAAGGGATCGGAACTATCAATAAAGACTACTTACTCATTCTATTTGATTGTCTTTGTCTCTCTACTTTTACCTTCGAGTAGGTAAAATGAAAATTAACGTAAGATGAAACCTTAATTTCTTTTCAAATAGTATAGTTATACAGAGATAACGTTTTTCTTGCGACCAGACATCTAGAGATAAAATCCACCCTTCATAAAGAAAATGGTGACGAGAACCAACCATAGCATTGGGGAGGGTCGCAGGAAGCAACGTGATTATGGCACCTGCAGAATTCAATACGTTTGCCTTTCTCCGCCAGCTCCCACCACTGCACCCTTTTCGTCACAAATGACATGCCACCGTGTCAGGCTAAGAGTTATTTTCTCTTTTTGTAATTTCTACGTTTCTCTATGAAAGCAACTTTTTTGTGGTGAATATGTGGTAGGTGCTTGTGCTCTACCACAAGAGCAGTACTAGACGATATTACATGCCTAGGTGACATTAGACATTTACTGATGGGTCCTTGTGAAAAATCCCATCCCCAGCTTGAATGAAAACGTAACTGAAACTGAAAACTTAGTTGATTGTTCCACTGTCTAGAAAAAAAAGGAATACGAAAGGGGAAACGTTCCAAATCGCCCGGCGGATTTTCATCGCTCGCATCGACGCCTTAATTGGTTGCCAGCGTCCATGTGTGCCCCACATACAACGCAGCCCACCGTTTTAGAAATATCCGGGATGACCCGTTCCCCTTCCTCTTGTGTTTCACCCTCATTCTTTCAACCTTCTGTTGTGAAAAGATTTTTAAAAAATTTCTGTAACAAGACCTCCGTTGCAGAATAATTTTGCAACATGACCTTTGTTACGAATTTTGTGAAATGTTTCTGACTTCTATAACTTTTTATGCAAAAAGACCTTTGTCATGAATTTTTTTGTGAGAAGACCTATGTTGCAAAAAATAATCTGCAACTTGACCTATGTTGCAAAATTTTGTGCAACATAGGATGTGTTGCAGAAAATTTCCGCAACACCACCTGTGTTGCAATTGTAGAGACTGGCCTCAGCCGCTTAATCCGCTAGATCAGGCGTCTCACAAAGCGACGTAAAAAGATCCGTCGGCCGATGCGTAGCAGTGCCCATACAAAAGCCATTCGACACCGATTTGTGTCACACACAGAAAAATCAGGTCGGCTAATCAGCCAACAAAAGTCTACTATTGTGTGTTAACTTCATTTTGTCTCACGTGAATGAAGCACCATTCTGAATTCCTGATAATGCAGAGCCGATCTTAGTCCTGGGCCCATGCGGTGGGTGGGAAAACATGTCACTATTTATTGATTTATTTAACAAAAAAACATCAAGTCAAACGAGTGGTCACAAATCTGACAAACATGAAACATCCATTTTCTCCCTCTGCCCATGCCGAGCCTAGGGTTTTCCACTCATCACCGCCCTCGCCTTCACCACCACTGACCTTTTCTTCACCGTCTCCAACATGTACGCCCCTTGTATCCGGATCAGAGGACTTAAGCCACGTCGCCGCTGTTGAGTGTTATGTTTAGTTAGGAAATACGAGATAGACTAGGATATGTTCCGGTTTGTCTTGTACTTCAAGTTGATCATGTACTCCTATAAATATATATATGCCCACGAGGCTCAAGCAATACATCAACAATCCACCAATTTTCCTCAAGAGCTTCTACTAACTTCGGTGTGAAGATCAAGCATATCAGGAGTGATAATGGAACTGATTTCAAGAACACATGCCTCGATGTATATCTTGATATACTTGGTATTACTCATGAGTTATCTGCTCCCTATACTCCTCAGCAGAATGGCGTCGTGGAGCGCAAGAACAGAACTCTTGTTGAGATGGCTCGCATCATGCTTGATGAATACAAAACACCTGAAGCTATTGATACTGCATGCCACATCATCAACAGAGTATATCTTCACAAATTCTTTAAAAAGACCTCATATGAACTCCTCACTGACAAGAAACCCAATGTAAGTTATTTTAAAGTCTTCGGTGCTAAATGCTGGATTAGAGATCCTCACCATCACTCTAACTTTACACCGAAAGCACATGAGGGTTTTATGCTTGATTACGGAAAGGACTCGCACACCTACAAAGTCTTCAACGTCAATCATCACAAGATTGTTGAAACTGTAGATGTGCGGTTTGATGAAACTAATGGCTTGCAAAGAGAGCACCTACCTCCTGTGCTAGATGAAATATCACCTGAGGAATCCATCAAGTTCAAAGCTACTGAGGATATCATCCCTACCGAAGAATCTGCTGAAGAAGTCATTCGGATCGTGAAGAAAACCACGCTGGTGCTGCTGAAGAAAATGGTCCTGAAGAAATTGCTGGGCCTAAGCAAAGCCGTCAATCTGCACATCCTCGCGTTGCAAACAAAGTGCAAATCGAGAAAATCATCAGCGACATAAACGCACCGGGTCCTCTCACGTGCTCAAAAGCTTCATACTTGTCTAACTATTGTGGGCGTTTTGCGTTTGTCTCTATCACAGAGCCCACTAAAGTTGATAAAGCATTCATGGATCTGAGTGGATTCAAGCCACGCAAGATGAATTGCATCAATTCGAGCTCAATAATGTGTGGGAGCTTGTCAAGCAACCAGACCCACGCAAGCACAACATCATCGCTACCAAATGGATCTACCACAACAAACAATATGAAAATGGCCTTGCGGTGAGGAATAAGGCTCGTCTTGTATCTCTAGGCTACACACAGGTTGAAGGAATTGATTTCGATGAAACTTTTGCACCTGTTGCTAGACTTGAAGCTATTCGCATATTGCTTGCTTACGCTAACCATCATAATATCATCTTACATCAAATGGATGTGAAAAGTGCATTCCTCAATGGTAAGCTTGAGGAAGAAGTATATGTTGCTCAACCACCAGGTTTTGAGGATCCAAAATTTCCAGATCACGTCTACAGACTCAACAAGGCTCTCTATGGCCTCAAGCAAGCACCTCGGGCGTGGTATGACACACTGAAGGAATTCCTCATGAAGAAAGGCTTCAAACCCGGTCCACTTGACCCAACTCTTTTCACCAAAGCATATGATGATGAATTATTCGTGTGCCAAATATATGTTGATGATATTATCTTTGGCTGTACTAACCAACATTACAGTGACAAATTTGCCTATATGATGAGTGAGGAATATCAAATGTTTATGATGGGAGAGTTGAAATTCTTCTTAGGTCTTCAAATTCGTCAACAACACAATGGCGTATTCATATCCCAGGAGAAATACCTCAAGGATGTGTTGAGGAAATTCGGCATGCAAGATTGCAAAGGCGTCAAAATCCCTATGCCCACAAATGGCCATCTATGCACCGATGAAAATGGTAAAGACTTCGATCAAAAGGTATACCGCTCCTTGATTGGCTCTTTATTGTACCTATGTGCATCTAGGCCGGATGTTATGCTTAGTGTTTGCATGTGTGCCCGATTTCAAGCTACACCAAAGGAATCACACCATAAGGCTGTGAAGCATATTCTTCGATATCTAGCTCACACTCCAACACTTGGATTATGGTATCCCAAGGGCTCTTCCTTTGATCTCATTTGATATTCTGACTCTGACTATGCTGGTGATTGGGCGGACAGCAAGTCAACATCAGGCACATGTCATTTCCTTAGAAGATCCTTGGTATGTTGGTCCTCGAAGAAGCAGAACTGCGTTTCACTCTCTACTATTGAAGCCGAGTACGTTGCTACTGGATCCTGCTGTGCTCAATTGCTATGGATGAAGCAAACCCTCAAGGACTATGGCATCAATGTGAAGAATGTGCCAATCTACTGCGACAATGAGAGTGCTATCAAGATTGCTCACAACCCGGTTCAGCACTCGAAGACAAAGCACATCCAGATTCGTCATCATTTTCTTCGTGACTATGTGTTGAAGGGCGACATCTCCATCGACCACGCAAATACTGAAGACCAGCTGGCCGATATCTTCACAAAGCCCTTGGATGAGAAGAGATTTAGCAAGTTGCGGTGTGAGCTAAATATCTTAGAATTTTTGAATGTTCTTTGAAAAGGACACATATCCTAACACTTATGCAAACTTGATGACTTAGATGTGCAACACACAAAGTAACGTTTTTCTTCAATCAATGAAGACTAACCCTCTAAGTGTGAATATAATGAAGAATTTGATTCTCAGAACCCTACGACAATTGTACGCGGTGTCTGAAATCATCATTCTTATACGGTGGGTTACGCCACCAACCATAGTTGAAAATCTTCAATTTAAGTTTTTATTCATTTTTGAAATTCCTCAGTTGTTCAATTTCTTCAACTTTGCATTGTCTTCGCTCTTTCCGTCGTTGTTCTTCACTGACTATATATATACATGAGTTTTTATGTCCTCTACAACATTCACTTATTGCTAATTCTTCAAGTTGCTTTTTATGCTAAGTGAATGTGATTGGACCCTTCCCCCCTCTATGCTAAACTCAACCCAATCTGTTCACAAATTCTTCATGTGCATTCTATTTGAAACCCATTCAAAATCTTCACCGTGTCCTTGTCAGCTGAAGAATTTGCGAACGAAACATTAAAATATACTTATCTGAATTTTCGGCTTTTGTCGCTCAAACCGTTCCACATCCCATGATAAGATTTATCTAATCACCCACGATCTCATACGATCTCCACCACACTGTACGGGGTGACACATGTCGCTAGGATGAGAAGGGTTAGGGGCACGCTCGTCCATCCTCGGGCGAGCGGTTTTTCACCTCGGCTATAAATACCCCTCACCCTCCTCAGAATGCATTTACCCCGCTCGATCTCACTCCCCTCGCTCGAGATCTCAAGCCCTAGCGCTGCCGCTACCTTCATCGTCGCCGGTGAGGAAGAGCTTCACTGCCCCAACCTCGTCGCCGTCGTACTCGCGCCGGCCGCGGATATCTTCACTCCGCCGCCACCGTAGTTGTCTTCCTTTGCCAAGTTAGGGCGTGGAAGATCTGGACTGACGAACTTCCGATCTAATACTCCTAGTTCTTCGTGTTCTTCGTCAAGGGTAATTAAAAGTTACTTTTACTGCCTTTGTTGATTTCCATAAAATCTTCAAAAGGTGTTTATTCTTCAACTTCCACACTCTAAACACCTCACACAATCATCTGTTCTTGATCTGTTTCTCTAAGTGACGTTTTTCCTCAAGATTCCTCAATTGTGTGAATTTCACAATCCATACAACTCTGGAACCTAAGTCAAAGAACGCTTAGTGAAATTCTTCAAGACATATCTGGTCAATTTCCTCAAACTTGTTCTGTTTTGCAGAACTTCTAAGAACGCATATGACCTCTCCAAATTCTTCGCATCTATACTCTGTTCACAGGTACACATGTCTGCTGCTGAATCACTAGGTTCTCATTAACTTAACTCATTTGCAGCGTTGCTCGAAGAAAAGCTGCATACTTGTTCAGAGAACTCAATAGTTCAAAATCCTCAACTGAAGAAAATGGCAGATGGCAAGAAACCTCAGAAGGGAGGGAAGAAACTAGAAGTCAACACTGCTTTTCTTTGACTGGGAACTGTAGGGAAACTCCCCACAGCCTTGCAAATTTATTCCACAAATATACAGTATTTACAAGTGGTTATCAAAAGTAACCAGCAAGAAAAAGGTGGGGGGGGGGAGGGGGAGTGGGAAAGACTACTCACCTAGTTACAAAAGAGGTAATAGAAAATATACATCAAGGGGGCAGGTAAGTCACCCACCTAACTAGATCCTCCCTGAGCCTAGGCTTGATTCTATGAGAAAGCAGGGACATATCATGGATAAAAGCACCCCTCCAAGGGTTAAAACCTGGCCTTTCCTTCCTAAACACCTTTCCGTTCCTGATCAACCAGATATTCCAGCATGCAGTAAAGACCACCTCAGCAAAGAAAGGTTTGGCAAAATCCTTCCTAACGTGAACAACAATTTCAGACATAGTAGAGCCCAAACCTCAATCAATCTGCAGGTAGTTCCATATACGCTAACTGAAATTACATGTGAAGAAAAGATGGTCTCTATCCTCCTGAGATTGAGTTGGGCAGAGCACACATTGTATCCCATCATCAATATGCCAGTGCCTTCTCTCCACCATATCCTTGGTGTTCAATCTGTCCATTATTAGCATCCAATCAAACACTTTAATCTTCATCGTGCAGCAACTCTTCCACACCCACAAGAGTAATGGGTTAAAGGAGAGGTGAGAGTGCATGGCAGTGTAAAAGAGCTTTGGAGTATAAGGCTTGTCAGAGCCATGGCAAAACCAGATATCCTTAGAGTTGGGATTCCTCTCATGGGAAACAATGAGGGATTGCAAAGAGTTAAATTCCTAGAAAGCTTGCTCAGACAGAGGGAGGTTAAACCAAGCAATGAGCTCAGAACAAAGAAGGCCATCTTTAACAGAAACCATAGGGTCCTTGACATAAGAAAAAGGCCTTGGGAATCTATTCTGTAAAGGCAACATTGAATCACCAATTTTCCATTTATCAAACCAGAACATAACAGTATCTCCTTGGTTAACCTGGACCCAGGAAAACTCTCTGAATTGATCAAGCAACTTGAGAATGTCCTTCCACCAAAAGGAGACACAGGGGGCTGTTCCTTGGGGCACTAGTTCATGATAGTAAGAGCTCCAAATAAGATTAACCCAGGGAATATCAGCTCTATTGAGAAACTTATGCAGGTGCTTCATTAGAAGGGCATCATTTTGTATACCCAGGTTTAAAATGCCCAGCCCTCCTTTGTTCTTTGGCCTACATATAAGCTCCCAAGCAACAAGGGAGGGAGCAGGTTCCTGCCTGTTTTTCCTCCAAAGACATTGCCCCTGAATTCTTTGTAGTTGCTTCAGAATGCCTAGGTTGATTAGCAAACTACAGAGGAAGAATATAGGCAATGAGGACAGAGCAGAGTTCAAATATTGTAATCTCCCACCTTGAGCAAGCAAGGAAGAGCTAGCAGACATTCTTCTTTCCATACAATCAACAAGGGGCATAAGATCAGACATCTTAGGTTTGGTTGTTCCAACAGGGAGGCCCGAATAGGTGAAGGGTAGGGTGCCCACCTGACAGCCAAACACAGCAGCCAGCCTAGCAGTTTCCTCGTGACTAACATTAATGGGAATCATACAAGATTTGTGGTAATTCACATCCAGTCCAGTGGATTGGGAAAAGACCAGGAGCATTTTCTTTAAGGCCAACAACTGAGCCTCATTAGCAGGAACAATAAGCAGTGTATCATCTGCATATTGCACAATAGGAAAGTCCCTGTCATGGTAAGGAATAGGCAACTGAATTTCTCCCCTATGCAGCATGGCATTAACAACAGACTATAGAAGATCTGCAGCAAGGACAAAAAGAAGGGGGGACATAGGATCCCCTTGCCTTACACCTTTTTTTCACTTAAACTGCTTGCCAAGCACCCCATTTAAAAGAATAGAAGAAGTACCAGTTGAAAGAAGTTGTATGACCCAGTCAATCCATTTGGCATTAAAACCCTTGTGCTTCATAATCTCAACAATGGCCTCATGCTCAATTGAGTCAAAAGCTTTTTCAAAATCAAGCTTCAAAATTAAGATTGGCCTCTTAGACTGGTGACACTGATGAAGATATTCCAGTGTCCAACCTATGTAGTCCTAGAGAGTCCTGGTTTTGATGAAGCCATACTGGTTCTTGTGAATGCAGAGCATGATTAACTCCTGGAATCTACTAGCAGCCATTTTGGACAAGAGCTTGACTCCCATACCTGTGAGTGAGATGGGCCTAAAATCCCCAACAGCCTCAGGAGATGATTTTTAGGCACCAAAGTGATGTACGAACCATTGATATTTTCAAGCTTGGCCCTACCATCATAAAAATCCTGAGCCAGAGCATAGAACTCCTTACAAATAATATGCCTACACTTCTTGAAAAACAAACCATTGAAGCCATTAGGTCCAGGAGCTTTATCCACATGCATATGCTTGACCACATTATCCATCTCCTCCACAGTGAAAGGTTTAGTTAGATCCTCCAGACCAGGCACAGGCTGCAGCAAAGATTTTAGATCAAAACCCATAGTAATACCCCTAGAGGTGCCCATTCTTCTTTTAAAAGCAGCCAAAATAACTCCCTCCATTGGAGAGTGATCAGAAGTGACAGTGCCATCAGGTAATTTCAGGCTGGCAGTAGAATTTCTTCTAAATCTTTTAGTTGCCATTGCATGAAAGAACTTGGTGTTCTCCTCACCAACTTTAATGTGCCTGATGGTGCATCGCTTCTTCCAATATAAGAACTGCAGATGTAACAGGTGCTCCACATGCAACTTAACAATCTTCCTGAAGTTAAACTCTTGCTTGAACAAGGGCCTTAATTGCTCAGGTTTGTCAAGGAAGATAATTATATTGGTACAGTTTGCAATAAGCAACTTCAACTTAGAAATGCCCAGCTTCCACTTACTCAAATGTTGTCTTAGAGTTTTTAACTTATCAGTAATAACAACAGTGTTGTGAGACTTATGGGAGGGTTTAGCCCAGGATTTTTCCACACATTCATAAAACCCATCCATATTCACCCAGAAGTTTTCAGACCTGAAGATTTTACACTTTGGCATGTTGGTCTTAATCATAACCATACATGGGACATGATCTGAGGCTGTCCTAGCTAAAGGCAAAACTTCAGTCATGGGGTAGCTTGAAATCCAATTTGAAGAAGTGAAGAACCAGTCCAATTGCTCTAACAGAGAGGAATCTTGCATGTTAGACCAAGTGAAAGATCTCCCTTTGAGGGGGAGCTCCAAAAGACCAAGATGCCCAATAATTTCATTAAAAATGAAAATATCATTAATGTCTCCCCCAGGAAGGTTTCTATTATCCAAAGATCTAACAAAATTAAAGTCACCAATGATCATCCAGTTCTCATCCATAGGAATATCAATGTTATAAAGCCAATTCACAAAATTGTCTCTAGGTTCACCTTGGCAAGGACCATAAACAGGCACAAGGTTCCACTGCTCATTATTCTGCCTAGAAGTAAAATTAATGGTGATAGCAAAAGCTTGGACATCCACCAGCATACCATAAAGAATAGCAAAATTCCAAACCACTAAAATCCCACTAGATGCACCCACAGAAGGTGCAAAACCAAAAGTGTCAAACTGTTTGGGGCAAAAGGATTTAATCTCTCTAACATCAAAGCTCATCTACTTGGTCTCCTGAAAACAAGCCATCACACATTGGCTTTCAATAATTTTCTGCCTAATAGCACGTTTCCTATCAGGAGAATTCAGCCCCCTAACATTCCAACATAAAACTGGCCAACTCTTAACGTTTTTACTACTCATTGATAAACTGAGATAATAAAGAGTAGAAGCACACTACATAATAGTGTCTTAATAAGCCCAAACATAACAGGCAGCTGAGTGATGACCCACAACTATAGGGGATCTATCGTAGTCCTTTCGATAAGTAAGAGTGTCGAACCCAACGAGGAGCAGAAGGAAATGATAAGCAGTTCTCAGTAAGGTATTCTCTGCAAGCACTGAAATTGTAGGTAACACATAGTTTTGTGATAAGATAATTTGTAACGGGTAACAAGCAATGAAAGTAAATAAAGTGCAGCAAGGTTGCCCAATCCTTTTTGTAGCAAAGGACAAGCCTGGAAAATTTCTTATAATGAGAAAAGCGCTCCCGAGGACACATGGGAATTATCGTCAAGCTAGTTTTCATCACGCTCATATGATTCGTGTTCGGTACTTTGATAATTTGATATGTGGGTGGACCGGTGCTTGGGTACTGCCCTTTCTTGGACAAGCATCCCACTTATGATTAACCCCTATTGCAAGCATCCGCAACTACAAAAGAAGTATTAAGGTAAACCTAACCACAGAATGAAACTAGTGGATCCAAATTAGCCCCTTATGAAGCAACGAATAAACTAGGGTTTAAGCTTCCGTCACTCTAGCAACCCATCATCTACTTATTACTTCCCAATGCCTTCCTCTAGGCCCAAATAATGGTGAAGTGTCATGTAGTCAACGTTCACATAACACCACTAGAGGAG
This sequence comes from Triticum aestivum, assembly GCF_018294505.1. Lineage (NCBI taxonomy): Eukaryota > Viridiplantae > Streptophyta > Magnoliopsida > Poales > Poaceae > Triticum > Triticum aestivum. The sequence goes on from NC_057798.1 coordinate 381,344,701, forward strand.
AGACAACATACATCTCATCAAAATATCGAACGAATACCAAATTCACATGACTACTAATAGCAAGACTTCACCCATGTCCTCAGGAAAAAACATAACTACTCACAAAGCATATTCATGTTCATGATCAAAGGAGTATTAATATGCATTAAGGATCTGAATATATGATCTTCCACCAAGTAAACCAATTAGCATCAACTACAAGGAGTAATCAACACTACTAGCAACCCACAGGTAGCAATTTGTGGTTTTGATACAAGATTGGATACAAGAGATGAACTAGGGTTTTGAGAGGAGATGGTGCTGGTGAAGATGTTGATGGAGATTGACCCCCTCCCGATGTGAGGATCGTTGGTGATGACGATGGTGATGATTTCGCCCTCTCGGAGGGAAGTTTCCCCGGCAGAACAGCTCTGCCGGAGCCCTAGATTGGTTCCGCCAAGGTTCCGTCTCGTGGCGGCGGAGTTTCGTCCCGTAAGCTTGCTTATGATTTTTTCCAGGGTAAAAGCCTTCATATAGCAGAAGATGGGCACCGAAGGGCCACCAGGGGGCCCAGGAGACAGGGTGCGCGGCCAGTAGGGGGAGGCGCGCCCCCACCCTCTTGGCCAGGGTGTGGGCCCCCTCTGGTATTTTCTTCGCTCAATAATTCTTATTAATTCCAAAAATGACTTCCGTGGAGTTTCAGGACTTTTGGAGCTGTGCAGAATAGGTTTCCAATATTTGCTCCTTTTCCAGCCAGAATTCCAACTGCCGGCATTCTCCCTCTTCATGATAAACCTTGTAAAATAAGAGAGAATAGCCATAAGTATTGTGACATAACGTGTAATAACAACCCATAATGCAATAAATATTGATATAAAAGCATGATGCAAAATGGATGTATCAACTCCCCAAGCTTAGACCTCGCTTGTCCTCAAGCGGAAGCCGAAATCGAAAAATATGTCCACATGTTTAGAGATAGAGGTGTCGATAAAAATAAAATACGGACATGAGGGCATCATGATCATTCTTATAACAACAACATATATGTATTTTGTCATATGATTTCTTATGCTCAAGTAGCAATCTATTCACAATGTCAAGTATGGAACATAAACTTCATTGAAAAACTAACAAACTATAATCTCAGTCATTGAAGCAATTGCAATTTATCATAACATTAGAAAGAGTCAAGAATAGAGCTTTTCAGCAAGTCCACATACTCAACTATCATATAGTCTTCTACAATTGCTAACACTCACGCAATACTTATGGTTATAGAGTTTTAATCGGACACTGAGAAAGATAGGGGCTTATTATTCCGCCTCCCAACGTATTCACCTTTGGGTGATGTCAACAATAATAGTTCATGCTAACTTACATCTAGTTGGATATATATATATATATATATATATGTATATATATATATATATATATATATATAGAGGATGGATTTGCTATCCACACTAGCTCAGATGGTGGTTATCAGAACCCTTCATTTGCTTTGAGATCCGAACTTTTGAGTGGATATGGTTTTGATTTTATGATTTGTTGAATTTCGCCACGATAGTGAGGGAAAGCTGGGACGAACCTTTTGGTACTCAGTGGCCGAAAAGGGAAGCCTAATACCTAGCTTTTGCAGGTGTAGTCCGGGCAAGTGACCTTGTTCCTTTTTGCATGAGCAGGGTGCGGCAGTAGCTCATTTCGGCAAGCATTTGGAACCGGCTCATTTCGGATATTTGCCAAAAGTTCCACGGTGCCGTGTACTTGTATATTGCTTTAAAATTGCCATTTTCGTCTAGCAAGGTGTGCGCTGCCTGGCACCGTTTGCAAGGAGTAGCTTTTGCTCTGTCGCGCTTAAAAGTGGTGGTAAGACTTGGCTTTTTTAGTGTATGTGAGTTGAATACGGGTCTGTTGATGCCAAAAAGAGATGAATATGGGTCTGGCCTTCATTTAGTAATGGCCTACCGATGTGCAAGGAACAGACGCTGCCATGCATGCGCGATCTGCAAGGGAACAGACGTGCCATGCATGCACAAAAATGTCAGCAAAGTGAAACACGCAAAGCAGCCGTGTGGACTTATAATTAACTTACGCCACCGTCCAGCTATTGGTTTTTGTATATATTCACGGGTCTTGCTCATTGTTGCTCCGTGCGCTCTCTGTACCACCTTGTATCTAGTGTCAGTGAGATGGAAGGATTGGGAGATGGCAAGGGAAAAACGGAAGCCGGTGCTTGGCCGTGAGCACAGCTGGGGGTGAAGACGTGTTTGCAGGTGCAATTGTTGCCGCCGTCGAGAGTGCCGATGACCACTGTCACCCAAGTCCTTGAGAGATTCCAAACATCTCTTTGATCTGTGTCACCACTGTCTCCGGAACAACATGGTCTGGAGGGTGGACAGGAGCAGTTCCACATGGTATGACGATGCCGGAAAATCGTTCGTGTGCTCATTTTCCCCAGCGCCTTGATCCACCTAATAACCTAGCCCCGCTGACTGACTGTGAATGTGAAGGCAGTTTCCATACTTACTACTCCCTCCGTCCCAAAAAACATGTTGCAGTGGCACTTTTACGAAAACCCCCTCAGCAAATTCCCGACACAACCCGCACTCCCTGGTCGTCTCCCTCGTTCGTCTCCCATGCGCGCCGGAGGTCCTCTGCTCGGTTCCCCCATGCCGGAGGTCCCCTGCTCGGCTCCACCGCGCGTCGCCGAAGCTCCCCTGCCCCCCGCCCCTTGCCCCACGCCTCCACCGCGTTGCTTCCCTCTCCTTGTTCCCTTATTCGTTCCCCATAGTGAATCACGGGAAGGAGAAGGCTCGATTTTTGTTTTCGATCTGCTCTCCGGCGGCGGCCTTTCCCGAGCTTGGCGAGCCGGAGCTAGCCCTTCCCGTAGTCAACCACCTCCCGGCCGGCTGGCCGTCGTAGACCACGAAGCCAGTCCCCGCTAGTTCCTTCACCTCGCCGCCAACCTCGTCCATCTTGCTCCCCCGCACACCTCATAACGGAGTTACAAGTGATGATTTCAGGACTTTGAAGCCACCATAATGGGTGCATGAAGCCTTGGACGAAATATACAAGATGCCACTTCATAAATTTTGTCCCGAGGCTATTCTAGGTGATGCGTCACCTTATTATTGGGCCAGGCCCTTGTAATTTCGAAATACATAAGTATAGGCTATTTTTAGAGTCCGTATGTGTGGGGAAACAAGAGATAGGGTTGATTTCGGACCCCTCCACCAAGGGCCAAGAAATCCCCCCCCCTCTTCCTCCATATATACAGCCCTTAGGGCACCGTTTAGACTTTGGGTTTTGTTTAGATTAAAGTTCGCCATAGTTGCAACTTCGCGTACTTCGTTTGTGTTCAACGACCAGACAAAGGCGTCACAGAACCCCACCTTGATCAATAAAGCTTTCATCTTATATTCGCAATATCCAGATTGCAATCTCAGATTCTTGCTTGTTCTTCGTTTGCTCGCAGGAAACAGACCCTTGTGGTCAGGTTGATCGTGCTCCGGCGTGGTCAATAACCTCTCGGAGTTGGTTTAGCGATTGCTAAGGCGCGACGTCCTCGCACGTTCATAGTCGGATCGTCAAAGTCGACTTCCACCAAAGCGAAATCCATCATCTCATCGAAAGACGGGACACCTTTTCTTCTATCAAGTGGTATCAGATTTCCAGGTTGCTCGGTGAGATTTTACAGTTTTTCGTAGTTTAGATCGAGTAATTTCTTCATACCTATAGTCCACGAAAAAGCCACAAAAAAAATTAGGGTTAGTTCATCATATCTGAACCAGTCTGAGCCATTGCATAATCTTTTTAGGGTTTTGCTTTGTTGAATTAGCGGTTGCATCGTCGTGTCTAGTTGCTGGTCTTAGAGTCTAGTCTTTTAGAGTTTCGAGTTCTGGTCATAAGTTGTCACGCCGCCGCCGCACCATCATCATCGCCCCTGCCATCTACCACCACCGCTTATCCGCCACCACTTCGAATCCGCATCCATATACCACCACCGCTGTCCACCATATATCCACCACCAATATGAGTTCTTGTCATATTAGGTTTGTTTTCGAGATCCATCTAGATTCTGATTCGTGTATCCTTGCCGGAGTAGGTTTCGGAAAAAAAAGAAGAGTCCGGAAACCACCCTCCGTTTAGGCCCAAAAATTTTCGAAAACGCACTTGTCAAAAATTTTTCTGGCTGTCCTATTTTTAGGTGTTTCTAAGCGTATTGAGACAGTCGCCGTTATAGAAAGTTTTTTTTGACCCGTTTCCAGTTTTTGGGTCCGGGCAGTCGAAAAAAAAATTTGGTCAAATTTTTTTTGTGCCCATCCTGTCAGTTTGACCTGGGAAGAGTTTTGAGACACTCGCCATTATAGTGATTTTTCGCAAAAAAAAAGAGCAGCGCAAAAAAAAGCAGTGAAAAAAAGCCAGAGTGTGCTTTTCCCTTGTTTACGTGCAGCGCCGTGATTTTGTTAGTGTTCTAGGCTCGCGTCTCTAGTACAGTCTAGCCTAGGACCAGCACAGTACCGTCGTTGAGCGTTTATTCAACTTTGCATCTCTGAATTGATTATTGCTGATCCTTTTTTGCTACCATATTATAAGCCTTCCCAGCTCCACATACATCTACGTTGTGTGTTTGACTCTCCCTGGTAATCGCTCTATCCAAGCTTTGAGAGTTTTGACTACAACGGTTGCCGATCACCACCTGTTGCTGGGTAAGAACTGGTAAGAATTTGAGATTTGCTTGACGGGTTTGTGATACACCACCACCACTTCTTAGTAGTCTGTAGGATCATATTCTTGTGTGTTTCTATTTGCTGCTAACCATGGTAGGATCACAAGCTGATGAGACTAATTGGGAGAACTTGACGAACAAACAGCTACATGATAAATTTCAGCAAATGATGAGTGGACAGGTGCAAGATGTGCTAAACAGATTTGACGAGGCCATGGAGAAGGTAGATGGCATTGAGAAGACATTCGAAACGAAGCTTGATAGCAAGTTTAATGAATTGCTCGCACGTTTTCCACCACCACCGCCGGCTGCACCTATCGCACCTCTGCAACAACAACAACAACGCCTCTTTCCGAATCAATATGGACGAGCGAAGCGTGTTCCTATTGAGGATGGCCAAACTTCTGGTGCTGCTGTTCCTGTTGTTGATGCTTCTTTGGCTCGTTCTACTGCTGCTGCTGGTACCGAGGAGGATGATGAGTATGCGGGCGATTATGAGGATGAGGTTGATCAAAATCCGAACTACGTGCAGCCACCAGCACCACCACCAGCAGGTCGACCTCAGGTATATATTCGTAATGGTAGGCCTGCACCACCACCTCAGGTACGAGATGACGTCCATATTCCTAAACTGAAATTAAATATTCCACCATTTGAGGGTAGATATGTTCTTGATATATATCTTACTTGGGAGTTAGAAACTGAACAACGTTTTACATGTTTACAATATCCCGAGGAGAGACGAGTTGCTGCTGCTGTTTGTGCTTTCACTAGTTTTGCATGTGTCTGGTGGTCTGAACATTGTAGATTATATCCTATTCCAACTACTTGGGCTACTTTGAAAACTGCTATGCATACGCGTTGGGTTTCACCATATTATCAACGTGAATTGCTTCAAAAATTGCAGCGCTTAAGACAAGGGAAAAATTCTGTAGAAGAATATTATCAGGAATTACAAACTGGCATGATTCGATGTGGTATTATTAAGGAGAATGAAGCTATGCTTGCACGTTTTCTGGGTGGATTAAATAGAGAGATTCAGACCATTCTAGACTATAAGGAGTATACTAATATCACTCGTTTATTCCATCTTGCTTGTAAAGCTGAACGTGAAGTGCAGGATCGACAAGCATTGGCGCGAACTAACTTTTCTGCAGGCCGACCTTCATCATGGACACCGCGTGCATCTTCTACTTCAACTGCACCAGCACCTCAATCAGGTGCCTCCTCCAGCCGTGGTACAAGAAAACAGGCACAACCACCATTATGTGCCAAGAGCGCACCTGCCGGGCCTGCACAGAGTTCTTCTTCCATGGCATCAACAGGTCACACAAGTGATATTATTTGTCGTCGTTGTAAGGGAGGAGGTCATTATGCGAGAGAATGCAAATCTCCGCGAGTGATGATTGCTACAGAGGGTGGTGGATATGAGTCCGCTAGTGACTATGATGAGGAGACTTTGGCTCTTATTACACGTGAAGAACATGGTGGAGATGATTCTGATCATGAGACGCAATACATGGCTCCTGAAGACGCTGACAGGTATGAATGTTTAGTTGCTCAACGTGTTTTGAGTGTGCAGGTCACACAAGCTGAGCAAAATCAGAGGCACAATTTGTTCCATACCAAGGGAGTTGTGAAGGAACGTTCTGCGCGCGTCATAATAGACGGAGGGAGCTGCAACAACTTGGCTAGCATGGAGATGGTGGAGAAGCTTTCTCTCACCACAAGACCACATCCACATCCTTACTACATCCAATGGTTCAACAACATCGGCAAGGTTAAGGTAACACGTACTGTTCGTGTGCATTTTAGTATCTCTACATATGCTGATTATGTTGATTGTGATGTGGTACCTATGCAAGCATGTTCCTTATTACTTGGTAGACCATGGCAATTTGATAAAAATTCTGTACACCATGGTAGAAACAATCATTATACTCTTGTTCATAAGGATAAAAATATTACTTTGCTTCCTATGACTCCTGATTCCATTTTGAAAGATGATATTAATAGAGCTAATAAAGCAAAACAGGAGAAGAATAAGAGTGAAAATCAGATTGTGGCAAAAGAATTTGAGCAACAAATGAAGCCTAATAATAAACCATCTAGTGTTGCTTCTGAAATTAAATTGAAAAGTGCATGTTTATTTGCCACCAAATCTGATATTGATGAGCTAGATTTCAGCAAATCTGTTTGCTATGCTTTTGTGTGCAAAGAGGCATTATTTTCATTCGAGGACGTGCCTTCCTCTTTGCCTCCTGCTGTCACTAACATTTTGCAGGAGTTCGCTGACGTCTTTCCACAAGACGTGCCACCGGGATTACCGCCTATTCGAGGGATTGAGCATCAGATTGACTTAATTCCCGGTGCTTCACTGCCAAACCGTGCACCATACCGTACCAATCCAGAGGAGACGAAGGAGATTATGCGTCAAGTACAAGAGCTTCTCGACAAAGGTTATATACGCGAATCCCTTAGTCCTTGTGCTGTTCCTATTATTCTAGTGCCGAAAAAGGATGGTACATCATGTATGTGTGTTGATTGTAGAGGCATTAATAATATTACTATTCGTTATCGTCATCCTATTCCTAGGCTAGATGATATGCTTGATGAATTGAGTGGCTCTACAATATTCTCCAAAGTTGATTTGCGTAGTGGATACCATCAAATTAGTATGAAATTGGCAGATGAATGGAAAACAACATTTAAAACTAAGTTTGGATTATATGAGTGGTTAGTCATGCCTTTTGGGTTAACTAATGCACCTAGTACTTTCATGAGATTAATGAATGAAGTTTTACGTGCTTTCATTGGACGATTTGTGGTAGTTTACTTTGATGACATATTGATTTATAGCAGATCTTTGGAAGAACATTTGGAACATTTACGTGCTGTTTTTATTGCTCTACGTGATGCACGTTTGTTTGGTAACCTTGGGAAGTGCACCTTTTGCACCGACCGAGTATCTTTTCTTGGCTATGTTGTTACTCCACAGGGAATTGAAATTGATAAAGCCAAGATTGAAGCTATTGAGAGTTGGCCGCAGCCCAAAACGGTCACACAAGTGAGGAGTTTTCTTGGCCTCGCTGGATTCTATAGGCATTTTGTGAGAGATTTCAGCACCATTGCTGCACCTCTCAATGAGCTTACAAAGAAAGATGTGTCTTTTCTTTGGGGTACCGCACAGGAAGAAGCCTTCACGGTATTGAAAGATAAGTTGACACATGCTCCTTTACTCCAACTTCCTGATTTTAATAAGACTTTTGAGCTTGAATGTGATGCTAGTGGAATTGGATTAGGAGGTGTGTTATTACAAGATGGAAAACCTGTTGCATACTTTTCTGAAAAATTGAGTGGGCCTAGTCTGAATTATTCTACTTATGATAAAGAATTATATGCTCTTGTTCGGACTTTAGAAACATGGCAACATTATTTATGGCCCAAAGAATTTGTTATACATTCTGATCATGAATCTTTGAAACATATTAAAAGTCAAGCTAAACTGAGTCGTAGACATGCTAAATGGGTTGAATTCATTGAGACTTTCCCTTATGTCATTAAACACAAGAAGGGAAAAGAAAATGTTATTGCTGATGCATTGTCTCGTCGCTATACTATGCTTTCACAACTTGACTTCAAAATATTTGGTTTGGAGACCATCAAAGATCAATATGTGCATGATGCTGATTTTAAAGATGTAATGCAGAATTGTAAAGAAGGAAGAATGTGGAACAAGTTTGTTTGTGTTTCGTGCTAACAAGCTATGCATTCCAGCTAGCTCCGTTCGTCTTTTGTTGTTGCAGGAGGCGCATGGAGGAGGATTAATGGGACACTTTGGCGTGAAAAAGACGGAGGACGTACTTGCTACACATTTCTTTTGGCCAAAGATGAGACGGGATGTTGAGCGTTTTATTGCTCGATGCACTACATGTCAAAAAGCTAAGTCACGACTCAATCCTCATGGTTTATATATGCCTTTGCCTGTACCTAGTGTTCCTTGGGAGGATATATCTATGGACTTTGTTTTAGGTTTACCTCGAACAAAGAAGGGGAGGGATAGCATATTTGTTGTCGTGGATAGATTCTCGAAAATGGCACACTTTATACCATGTCATAAAAGCGATGATGCTGTTAATGTTGCTGATTTGTTCTTTCGTGAAATTATTCGCTTGCATGGTGTGCAAAATACTATTGTTTCAGATCGTGATACTAAATTTCTTAGCCACTTTTGGAGATGTTTATGGGCTAAGTTGGGGACTAAACTGCTTTTTAGTACTACTTGTCACCCCCAAACTGATGGACAAACTGAAGTAGTCAATAGAACATTGTCTACTATGCTTAGGGCTGTTTTGAAGAGTAATAAGAAAATGTGGGAGGAATGTTTGCCTCATATTGAATTTGCTTATAATCATTTATTGCATTCTACTACTAAGATGTGCCCTTTTGAAGTTGTGTATGGTTTCCTACCTCGTGCACCTATTGATTTGTTGCCTCTTCCATCTTCGGAGAAGGTTAATTTTGATGCTAAACAACGTGCTAAATTGATTTTAAAGATGCATGAGTTAACTAAGGAAAACATTAAGCGTATGAATGCTAAATATAAACTTGCTGGAGATAAGGGTAGAAAACATGTTGTGTTTGCACCTGGAGATCTTGTTTGGTTACATTTGCGTAAGGATAGATTTCCTGATTTGCGCAAATCAAAGCTAATGCCACGTGCTGATGGTCCCTTTAAGGTGTTAGAGAAAATAAATGATAATGCATATAAACTTGAGCTGCCTGCAGATTTTGGGGTTAGTCCCACTTTTAACATTGCAGATTTGAAGCCTTATTTGGGTGAGGAAGATGAGCTTCCGTCGAGGACGACTTCATTTCAAGAAGGGGAGGATGATGAGGACATCAATACCATTGTTACACCCACAGCCCCTACTGCTACATATACGGGACCAATTACTAGAGCTCGCACACGCCAATTAAATTATCAGGTACTTACGTTTCTTGGTAATGATTCTAATGTTCATGAGAATATGATGCTGCCTAAATTGGATACATTTGTTTTGCTTACAAATGAAGGGCCTAGCTTGGAGAAGGATAAACATTGGAGCAAGAACAAGCATGGAGATGATGCCATGCGCAAGGGGAACAAGAACGGAGTTACAAGTGATGATTTCAGGACTTTGAAGCCACCATAATGGGTGCACGAAGCCTTGGACGAAATATACAAGATGCCACTTCATAAATTTCGTACCGAGGCTATTCTAGGTGCTGTGTCACCTTATTATTGGGCCAGGCCCTTGTAATTTCGAAATACATAAGTATAGGCTATTTTTAGAGTCCGTATGTGTGAGGAAACAAGAGATAGGGTTGATTTCGGACCCCTCCACCTAGGGCCACGAAATCCCCCCCTCTTCCTCCATATATACAGCCCTTAGGGCACCGTTTAGACTTTGGGTTTTGTTTAGATTAAAGTTCGCCATAGCTGCAACTTCGCGTACTTCGTTTGTGTTCAACGACCAGACAAAGGCGTCACAGAACCCCACCTTGATCAATAAAGCTTTCATCTTATATTCGCAATATCCAGATTGCAATCTCAGATTCTTGCTTGTTCTTCGTTTGCTCGCAGGAAACAGACCCTTGTGGTCAGGTTGATCATGCTCCGGCGTGGTCAATAACCTCTCGGAGTTGGTTTAGCGATTGCTAAGGCGCGACGTCCTCGCACGTTCGTAGTCGGATCGTCAAAGTCGACTTCCACCAAAGCGAAATCCATCATCTCATCGAAAGACGGGACACCTTTGCTTCTATCATGAGTAAACTGAATTTATTTTTCAATTCATATACACCAGGCAATTAATTCAGTAAACTGATTCATTTAAAGCAAGCTACCTATTTTTTTTGCCTAACTACCTATTCTTAGATTCAGTCAGATAACTACCTATTCTTTTTTTACAATCATGCTCTCTTTATTTACAATCTGAACAAATTAAAGAAAGGAAAAGGAACTACAGCCAAGAAGGCATGCATGTAAGTATCTTGGATCTTGGCATTTACTCATGGACTATGCATCATTTTCTCTCAACTCAATTAATCATTTTTTTGCTGAAAATACTCCATGTTCAAGTTGAATGCATCCAAATTATTTGTGTTGTCAGTGAGGGACTGAAGAAAATGTGTTCTCAAATTTATTTACTGTAGATCCAGTAGAACAATTTGTGTTGGCAAATGCTGTATGGCCTGGAGTACTCATCATGGAGTAGTTCTTGTAGATTTTTACAACATGTACTCAAAACTTTAGAACATGTTTAGTTTTCAGTTAACTCCATACAAGGGACTCTTACTTTTTTACTAAAGCTAGATTGCAATTGCAGTAGAAGATAATCTCATATCATCAGTAGATTGCAATTTGGAGTATCATCTACTGATGATATGAGATTAGCAAAGGCCTTGCTTGCCTCATTAGTTGCTGTAGTTGTCAAGCAAAAATTTCAGCCCACTAACCTAATTAATTCAAATAACTAAAATTAATCCAAATCAATTCAAATAATTCAAATAAATCCAAATAACCCAAATTAATTCAAATAAACACCATGCCTCTCCTTATCTGACAATTCTCTTCTCTTCTCTTGAAGTATCCAATTCATAACTTCATCCTCTTCCTCTTGAGCTTCATCCTCTTTCCCTTCATCTTCTTCAGGCATCCAATTCATAGCTTCATCGTCTTCCTCTTGAGGCATCAAGTTCAAATCCATAGTTCCATTCTCTGCCACTTGAGGTTCCTCCTGTTCAGGGATCCAATTCAAATTAATACCTTCATCGTCTTCCTCTTGAGGCATCAAGTTCAAATCAATAGTTTCATGTTCTTCCTTTTGAGGCATCAAGTTCAAATCCATAGTTATGTTTCCTGCCATCAATGACAAAAGATGAGTACACCATGGTACCATAACAAGAATATACACACACACAAAATGAGTACGCAAGTCAAACAAGAAATGCATTTGCAGTAGTCAAACAAGAATACACACACACAGTAGTACTACTGTCAACACTTTTGCACTAGTTCTGCTAGATATGATCATGAGTAGATATGATCATGAGTAGTTATTACTGGAGCCACCATAAAAACCATACACATGTCCAGATTAAACAAAAAGTATCATGTTCAATCCAAATTTTGAAGATTGCAAATGACCATCACCATGATCAGCAGCAATTTTGAAAGCAAAATTCAGTAAACAAAATTCTGTCAGTCCTGTCATTTAAACAAAATTCAGTAAACAAAATTTTGATTATGTTTTTGATGGATCTTGGTGTGTGTTGCATTGTGCTACTCCATATTGGTCCATGTCACTTCTTTCCCTTTCTTTACTTACTTTCCCTTTCTTTGTCTGCATCTCCTTACTCAAGGATCTTGAGTTAAGTTTGTCAAAGAATTTCAGGTACAAATCAGCAAATTTTGGTTCAAGAAAGATGGATATGCAGTTAGTGCTTCAGCTTAGAAAAACTGGCGCAAATAAGAAAGGAAACAAATGGGTATGGAACTTTTACATGACGTGTAGACAAAGGATAATATTGTTCCTGAAGCACTTCATTACAGTCTCCATCATCACAAACTGAAGTAGATACTTTACAGTTTGCATCATCACAAACTAAATATATACACATGCTCTGAATTTTACAGTTGGCAAACTAACTAGATACTCCTAACAATGAACTAGCAGAGTGAATTTTACAGTTTGCATCATCTGGATCTACATTGGATTAAAGCAACAATTTGCATCATCTGAATTTTACAGTGTCACTCTGAATTAGCATCATCTGGTCTATGAATTAATCATGCTCTCTTTAATTTTTTGACCAGCCGTAGTAAATCAACAGTACTCTGATGAACAAGCACTGTACCTTCTAGGGAGTGCAGAGGAGTAGCAGCAACAGCAGCACGGGCAGGATCAGAGGAGGAGCAGCAGCACGGGCAAGGTCAGAGGAGGAGGAGCAGCACGGGCAGGATCAGAGGAGGAGCAGCAGCACGGGCATGGGAGAAGGAGCAGCAGCAGCGGCAAACAGGGGAGAAGCACCTGCACGGGTGCGCGGGCAGGGAAGAAGGAGCAGCACGGGTGCACGGGCGTGGGAGATCGACGAGGGCGCGCTGGAGATCCAGGATCACGTGCGCGAGCTCCTGGTCCACCGGATTGTGGAGGCAAGCTACGGCGAGCGGCGGCGCACGCGCGGGAGCTCCAGGAGGATGCGCGGGAGCACGAGGAAGGACGCACACGAGCTTGAGGAGGATGCGCGAGGGCTCCAGGAGGGACGTGCGCGGCCTCGAGGAAGACGTGGCAGGAGATTCCGGCGAAGCCCGAAGGCAGCGGGAGGGGACCGCGGCGGCGCAGGTCTGGGCTGCGGCGGCGGAGGAGGTAATTGGCGACGGCGGCGAGAGCAGGTACTTGGCGACGGAGAGGAGCTCAGCTGGGCTCGCCGACCCCTGGTGGATCACGCAGCTGGGCGGCGTCGGCCCCTGGCGACGCGCAGGCAACGACGGAGGAAGAAGACGGGGCGGAGGGACTCGTCTGAGACACTTTTGAAACAACGAGGTTTTTTTTGCATATTTGCCCGTGAACTACGCGCGCGACATGTTTTTTGGGACGGAGAGAGTATGTTACAAGGAATACGGCGGGGCGCTGTCCATCTATGGAGTGCCTGTTAGCATGGTACTCGATAAGACATTTTTTTTCTAAAAAAGAATAAGGCATTTTTTGGGCTGTGCATTTTTTTTGCTTTTTCATGCCAACTGAACTTCTGTTTCGCCAATGTTGCTGAAGGCACGATTGGTTGGTAGAATGTGGGATTTGGAAGAAGAGATTCACTTCCGTTTCAACTTTCAAGGACGACACGGGCACTATCGATCCCAAGATATAGTATATTCACAATCTCAATCTGAATTTATTCTTGTAACTAGGCTGTCTGTGCAGTTTGTAGGGTGTCTTGTACTCCTTCCTCCTCAAAAATTTTGTCTTAGATTTGTCTAGATACGAATGTATCTAATACTAAAACATGACTTGATACATCCGTATTTGGACAAATATAAGACAAAAATTTTGGAACGGAGGGAGTATATGCGTTTCGTCTATTAAGACAGCTAACTGTCGTTTATCAAAACACTTGAATCTCTCTTCATGCAATGCACACTATCCGATAAGTGTGTGGTCCCCAGTAGTGTTGTAGCAGGCATGCTGGTGTGATCTAATTTCCGTCAACCTAATCGGCTTCAAAACTTGCGCAGCGAGGGTGACTACATTGTAGTGAATGGCTCTATAAGGTTTAACAAGTCTGTAATAAGTACATTGTAGTGGTTCTCTCTAAGAACAGGCGCCGTTCCACAATCTTCCTCAAGCCTCAATCTCTCGATATTCAGCCGAGAAAAATACGTACGAATGATTGCTTCCCGCGGACGAAGCGTTGTTGGCTCTAGATGCTCGTGAGTGGGATCACAGACTACCCTCGATATATGCTACAGCGAAAACGTTCAAAGGAGCGATGACAAAAGGCGGCAGGCAATCTCTGACTCTAGGATTCTAGGAAGTAGGGCACGGCTGTTTGTTTTGGGGGATGAGCATTGACTTGTTGTTCGCGGAACGTTGTCAAACGCACATACTCATTCTCATTTTTTTGTATGCTTTGTGTATCCTCGGGCTCATTTCGGTCATAAGAGTATCTATGGCTGGACTTTGCAAACCCGACTCCTCAAATGCCCACGGACGCGTCCGACGGGTCCGCGGACACTGACCGAACACTTCCTAAATCAGTGCCTTCACACCGGCGTATCTCATACGCGGCTCCCTATATCCATACAAATTAATGCAAACGTAGTACGTAAATTATCGAACGATCAAAATCGACAGGAAACAGACATATAAACCGATAGCAAACGGGAATAATCACATAAACACCACAAAAGAATCACCAACCCGGCATAGATCCGACACATTCTAACTACATATTAGAACTAGAATATATAAAAGGAGAGGGCGAGCTTCACCACTTCCTCGTCGGCCCTTTGCCCTTCCGATTGGCAGCGCTGTTGTGGCCTCCGCAACAGGAGCAGGAGGTGGGTCGACGTCGGAGCCGTCGGAGTCGGACCCGTCAAAGGAGGAGGAGGAGATGATGATGTAGCCTTGCAAACGCCGAACGATGCGGTCTTGCTTGCGCTTGAGCTTGGCCACCCTCGTCGCCTTCACCACTGCCACCGCCGCCTCCCACTCGGATTGCTCAATGTCAAGCCGGAACTTCTTGGCATTGATCCTCCGGAGCCGTCGGGCATCCGTCTCCGCCGTGGTAAGGGAGCGACAGTACACCCATTGCAGGAGACACTCCTCCTCGTTGGGCACCAGCATCACGCGGCGGCGGCGGGCAGACTGCCCAGCCGCGTCGGGCCCCCTGTCTCCCTTGCCCTCTGCCTCTCATGGCGGGCGGCACGTGAATCCGACTCCAGAGTCCGCATCCACTTTCTATCACTCTCTTTGTCTATCTGTCTATCTATCTACCAGCCTCTCTCTCTCATGTAGACCAACACGTACGAAGCAAACAAAGGCTAGAGTTCGAGTGGAAAAGGCAAGGCGGGTGCGTTTGCAACGTCCAGAAACATGGTTTTACGAAGCCATACAACGGCACTCTTCTATGTTGTAAATGGCTATGGAGGCAATTAGAAGGTGCCATGCCACTACAAAAAAAATCAGCGATGAGTGTGGGTGCAACATCCGCTGGAAAGAAAAATGGTTCTCATACACACAGAAAAGGTGCCTTCGTGCGTTTATGTGTGGTTTTGACAATGTAAAACAAAAGTTCTGTGTAATGTAGAAAGGTTCTTGTGCACAAAAGAAAGGGTTCCCCCAGTCGGTGTATATGAAAGGTTCGTGTTAACATGCAAGAGGGTGCCCCGCGTACAGGTATGCATGGTTCCGACAATGTAAAATGGAGGTTCTTGTGTAAGTAAGCATTGTGCTGATGCTCTCTCTCTCTCTCTCTCTCTCTCTCTCTCGTCCCTTAACATCTCATTTAACATGCACGCATCGTAAAAAACTTACACAGATCAAATGGTGTCGGTGGGTGCAATGATCACCTTACAGAGAAGGTTCTTGTGCGCAAAAAAAGGTACCCTCGGGTCGGTATGCAAGGTTCCGTCAATGTAAGACGGAGGTTCTTATGTAATGAAAGTGTTGCGGTGATATATATCTAGCTAACTATCTCTCCCTCTCCCTCCCCCTCTCTCTCTCTCCACCTCTAGTCTTTTAATATCTCATTTAATGTGCACGCGTAAAAACCTTACATGGTGTCTAATGTTGTCGGTGGTGCAACGTCCACCTTATAGAGAAGGTTGTCATGCACAAAAAAGGGTGCCCTCGGGTGGGTGTGCGTGGTTCCGACAATGTAAGCTCAGGTCTGCGTGAAATCCAATGATGTAGTTGTACTATATACCGCTCTCACACCCGATAATAATCCACTTTCTCTCGCTCTCTCTACCTAACTCTCTATTTATCTACCACCACTCACTCTATAGTCCTCTACCATATAGACCAACACCGTCGGAGCACTACGAGGGAAAAGTCTACTAGTAGCGTAGGTTAAATAGCTAGCAGTAGCGCGGGTGCCCGCGCTACTCCTAGATCGCTATAGCTAACTGGTAGTAGTAGCGCAGATGCATTAACGACAGGGGTCACCAATGGCCCAGATGCGCAGCGGCAGACCAGATCTAGCAGCTGTTGCTAGAGAGGGGCCGGATCCAGGGCAGAGCAAGGCGGCGGTGTGGGGCTCCTCTTCGCAGCCAAGACAGAGAGCTCCTGGTCATCCATGGCGAAGACCTGCATGAGGGATGGACATGGGAGTTGACCGTCATTTGTTGGGCCTGACAGGTACTCAACGTATGCTAGACAGGTACTCCCGCAGTGCCCAGCTTGGCCACAGTGCTTGCATTTCCTGGTAGCGGACGGTAGTTTCTGATTAGTGTTTCTCTGATTTGCTGGCTTTCTGGTGCTTTGGTCCGAACTACATTTGCTATTTTTTTGGCGATGACTTGAGTTGCCATTTTGAAGTACACTCTCAAGCTAATCCCCAGAGCTAGCTTTCCTTGCTATGTACATTAACCTGAAGCTGAAGTTGCATCATACAACTAGCCCAATTTTTCAGATCATGGTGATCTGAAGAAATGGTAGCCAGCATCTTCCAGAAAATATGCATAGATGTTGGTATTAGGTTGGCCGAGCTGCTCCAAATGCAGAGAGATATGGGCTACATACACGGTTTGTGCTGTCAAGCAGATCTAACAAGGAACAGACCATTGTCTAAAAAAACAAGAAACCGGCCAGACAAGCAGTTAATTTGTAGGCGCCATTATGCACCTTCAATTAGGAAAACCCTCTAAGACACTTACAACAAATAAGCAATCCCTGTGTGTAATGTAATCACCATCAACCATTTTGACCACAACAAAAAAATACATGCGCAACAAAAGAGGTCCAGAAATTTCTTCAGTTTCAATTAGGAAACACCAAGTAGAACATTTCAGAGAATGCATCAGTATTACACTTCAGCGCTGAAGAGAGTTAGATTCAGTCCAAACTAAATCAACTGGATCGTGAAAAATACAGCCGAGCAAAGTGATTGCTAGGTAATCTAAAAAACCATTAAGATGCAGCAGGCCGTGGGAGTTGAGATTTTCCTTGTGTAGCTGATGCGGCTCCTGCTCATCTGGTCGCTGCTGCTTGTCGTCCTTCGTCAACTAAAACATCAAGGGAGCAAACAAGGATTGTATAGATAAAAAAACCTCGGCTCAGGATGAGACCAACGAGCACCATCCACTTCCTCATGGTCCTCCTCTCGTTGAGATTGCAGCCGCACAATGGCAGTCATGGGTCCGAGATCCATGGCGTCCTCTTCCACCCCATGTTCCTCCTCCCGTCATCCAGATGCACACGGGATGCACCTGCTTGGGCTTCAGGCTTGGATGGCTGAGCTGCGATGTCGTGCGGGTCGTAGAGGACGGTGGTGGTGCTGGGGAAGAGGGAGAGTAAAAATAAATGATGAATGTAGATGAGAAGAGTGAGTAGTGGTTGTGGTGCTCGGGTGATGGCGTATGTGAGAAGACAGGAAGGGGGTGAGTATTAAGGAACTCTTTGACCGTTTGACGTGGCTGTAGCTTTGACCGAACATGCACTATACGGGCTTGAGATGAGGTGGAGAGGACAGAGTGGGAGAGAGGAAAGAGAGAGGCCGTGCTAGGCCAAGACAAGCAAGAAAGAAAGTGCGGCAAGGGGCATTGTCTCGCTTTTGACCGTGTCCGTTGCTCATGCATGAGTCCAGAAGAGAGAAAAAGGGCATGCAGCAGATGCCCAAAACCTTTTGACAGGCTCCGAACGTGGCTGCAATCACATGCCCGTGACTGCCAAACCAGCAAACTACTACTACGCACTACTAGAGTAGACGGAGGCCGAGTGGTCCACCTTCGGCTATAAGAGGAATTATCCATCGACCACCTAAAAGCTGGAAAATGCAAAGAGGGAAAGATGAGGGTGAAGATCCCAACACAGACGAGCGTCTGTGATTGCAACCCTTCCAGAGAAGCTTCATAAGTTTGCTTTTCCCTATATATATATATATATATATATATATATATATATATATATATATATATATATATATATATATATATATATATATCAGGATCTTCCCAACACGAGGTGCTTGCCAAAGGATAAAATGAAAAAGGGAAAGGTGAAGATCACCTTGACTCTTGCATAATGTAAAGACATAAAGTAAAAGATAGGCCCTTCGGAGAGGGAAGCATAGGTTGTCATGTGCTTTTAGGGTTGGATGCACAAAATGTTAATGCAAAAGAACGTCATTTTATATTGCCACTTGTGATATGGACCTTTATTATGCAGTCCGTCACTTTTATTACTTCCATATCACACGATCGTATAAAGCTTATTTTCTCCGCACTAATAAGTCATACATATTTAGAGAGCAATTTTTATTGCTTGCAACATGACAACTTACTTGAAGGATCTTACTCAATCCATAGGTAGGTATGGTGGACTCTCATGGCAAAACTGGGTTTAAGGATATTTGGAAGCACAAGTAGTATCTCTACTTGGTGCAAGGAATTTTTGGCTAGCATGAGGGGGAAAGGCAAGCTCAACATGTTTGAATGATCCATGACAATATACTTTAACTGTGATGTGAGAAAACATAACCCATTACGTTGTCTTCCTTGTTCAACATCAACTCTTTAGCATGTCATACTTAATGAGTGCTCACAATCATAAAAGATGTCCAAGATAGTATATTTATATGTGAGAACCTCTCTTTCTTTATTACTTCCTATTAATTGCAACGATGACCAAAACTATGTTTGTCAACTCTCAACAACTTTTATGCCTCATACTTTTTATATGTGAAGTCATTACTATCCATAAGATCAATATGAACATTTTTATTCTTTTTATTCTTTCTATTTTCTCGAATCATAGCAAGATAACAAAGCCCTTGACTTAACACTAATCTTTATTATAGATAGATCGCGGACTTGATTACAAAGAAGGGATCACAAAGCAAAACTCAAAACTAATTCATACCAAAACTTCAATCTACTAGATCTAGATATTACTAAAGGGATTGAACTAAGTAAAACGGTAAAGATAGGAGTGTGATGGTGATACGATACCGGGGCACATCCCCCAAGCTTGGCAGTTGCCAAGGGGAGTGCCCATACCCATGTGATTA
This sequence comes from Triticum aestivum, assembly GCF_018294505.1. Classification (NCBI taxonomy): domain Eukaryota; kingdom Viridiplantae; phylum Streptophyta; class Magnoliopsida; order Poales; family Poaceae; genus Triticum; species Triticum aestivum. Next base: position 381,364,178 of record NC_057798.1, read on the forward strand.
TGTCCTCGAAGGTGGTGAAGAAGGGGTTGTTGATGATGTAGGCTTATCGTCCATCTTCCAAGGCATAGGCTCACCGTCATAGAAGGATGATCGAGTCTCCGTGATCCTCAAATCTGCAGCCAAACTCATCCTCTTGAATCTATATTCATACTCACAGTTTTGATTTTGCAGGTCATAGATCTGGGCTTGGAGGTGCTCGATTTTCTCATGAAGCTTGAAGATGGTATCCCCAATGTTCTTGGCGTCTAGCTTGTGTTTGTTGGTGAATTCCGCGATCATCATCTGGTTGGCGTTGAGTCCACGCTCCACCATCCCTTGGCACTTGAAAACTTATTGCTCCATAGCTTCAAGCTTTGTCTCCACGCTTCCGGTACGCCTTGGTCCCTCCACATCGCGGATGTGCAGCACCCCCTCATGCATCTCAATGGTTTGAGGGTGTTGCAGCACCTCCGTGAGATAGGGGTTGATAACCCTCTCAAAAAACTTGTCCTTGGGACCGCTTGGAGACATCATGATGCTCTAGATCTGTCAGAAAAACAGCTCGAAACAAAAACAGAGGATTTTTGCGTGATACGGTGGTCAAAACCTTCGGGAGATTATGTAATGAATTTTTACCGACCAAGAGAAGTAACGTGCAAGAAAACGGAGTCCGGGAGGCACACGAGGTGGCCACGAGACAGGGGGCGCGCCCAGTAGGGGGGGGCGTCCTCCACCCTCGTGGAGGCCTCGTGTCCTTCCCGGATTACTTCTTGCTTACCAAAATTCTTAAATATTCCAAAACGGAGAAAAATTGCCATTAGAATTGTTTTGGAGTCGGTTTACTTACCGTACCACATACCTATTCATTTTCGGAGTCTGAAACATTCTGGAAAGTGTCCGTTATGTATTCCTCCGGGGTTACGGTCTCAATAATATTAGTTTCAACATTGATAGGATTACCTGAGATATAATGTTTAATTTTTTGACTGTTCACCACCCTCGGACTTGTGCCTTTGAAGTTGTTGATTTTTATGGCACCGAAACGATAGACCTCCTCGATAACGTAAGGACCTTCCCACTTAGAGAGAAGTTTTCCTGCAAAAAATCTTAAATGAGAGTTGAATAGCAAAAAATAATCACCTACTTTAAACTCACGCTTTTGTACTCTTTTGTCATGCCATCTTTTAACTTTTTCTTTGAACAACTTGGCATTCTCATATTCTTGGGTTCTCCATTCATCAAGTGAGCTAATATCAAATAAGCTCTTCTCACCGGCAAGTTTGAAGTCATAGTTGATCTCTTTAATAGCCCAATATGCTTTATGTTCGAGTTCGAGAGGTAAGTGACATGCTTTTCCATATACCATCTTATACGGAGACATACCCATAGGATTTTTATATGCAGTTCTATAGGCCCATAATGCATCATCAAGTTTCTTGGACCAATTCTTTCTAGATCTATCGACAGTCTTTTCCAAAATTAATTTGAGCTCTCTATTGCTCAACTCTACTTGACCGCTAGACTGTGGGTGATAAGGAGATGCAATTATATGATTAACATCATACTTAGCAAGCATTTTACGAAAAGCACCATGAATAAAATGTGAACCACCATTAGTCATGAGATATCTAGGGACTCCAAACCTCGGAAAAATAAGTTCTTTAAGCATCTTAATAGAGGTGTTATGATCAGCACTACTAGTTGGAATAGCTTCTACCCACTTAGTAACGTAATCATTAACAACTAAAATATGTGTGTATCCATTAGAGGCAGGAAAAGGTCCCATATAATCAAAGCCCCAAACATCAAAAGCTTCAATAACAAGAGAATAATTCATAGGCATTTCTTGACGTCTACTAATATTACCAATTCTTTGGCATTCATCACAAGACAAGACAAACTTACGGGCATCTTTGAAGAGAGTAGGCCAATAAAAACCGGATTGCAATACCTTATGTGCAGTTCTATCTCCAGCGTGGTGTCCTCCATATGGTTTGGAGTGACACTTGCGTAGGATCTGTTCCTGTTCATGCTCAGGTACACAACGTCTAATAACACCATCTACTCCTTCTTTATAAAGGTGTGGGTCATCCCAGAAGTAATGTCTTAAATCATAAAAGAACTTTTTTCTTTTGCTGGTATGTGAAACTAGGTGGTATAAATTTAGCAACAATGTAATTAGCATAATCAGCATACCATGGAGCAGTACGAGAAGCATTAATTACCGCTAATTGTTCATCAAGAAAGCTATCGTCAATAGGTAGTGGGCCATCAAGAACATTCTCTAATCTAGACAAGTTGTCTGCAACGGGGCTCTCAGCTCGCTTTCTATCAATAATATGCTAATCAAATTCTTGGAGTAAGAGAACCCATCTAATAAGTCTAGGCTTAGCATCTTTCTTTTCCATAAGGTATTTAATAGCAGCATGATCAATGTGAATAGTAACTTTAGAATCAACAATGTAAGGTCTGAACTTATCACATGCAAATACGACTGCTAAGAACTCTTTCAGTAGTAGCATAATTTCTCTGGGCAGTATCAAGAGTTTTACTAGCATACTGGATAACATTTAATTTCTTATCAACTCTTTGCCCTAGAACAGCACCTTCAGCATAATCACTAGCATCACACATAATTTTAAAGGCTAAATTCCAATCAGGTGGCTGAACAATAGGTGCAGTGATCAAAGCTTTCTTAAGTATTTCAAATGCTTCCACACAATCATCATCAAAGACAAAAGGAATATCTTTTTGCAATAAATTAGTCAGAGTCCTAGAGATTTTAGAAAAGTCCTTAATAAACCTCCTATAAAAACCGGCATGACCGAGGAAACTTCTTATACCTTTAATGTCCTTGGGACATGGCATCTTTTCAATGGCATCAACTTTAGCTTTGTCAATTTCAATACATCTTTCAGAAATTTTATGCCCCAAGACAGTGCCTTCATTAACCATACAATGGCACTTTTCCCAATTCAAGACGAGACTAGTGTCTTCACATCTCTGCAAAACTCGATCAAGGTTGTTCAAGCAATCATCAAAAGAGGATCCATAAACGGAGAAGTCATCCATGAATACCTCACAAATCTTTTCACAAAAGTCAGAGAATATAGCCATCATGCATCTTTGAAAGGTAGCAGGTGCATTACATAAACCAAAAGGCATACGTCTATAAGCAAAAGTACCGAAAGGGCAAGTAAAAGTAGTTTTTGATAGATCCTCCGCTGACATAGGTATTTGAGAGAAACCAGAATAACCATCTAGAAAGCAGAAATATGTGTGTTTGGATAATATTTCTAGCATTTGATCAATAAAAGGTAAAGGGTAATGATCTTTCTTAGTAGCTTTATTTAATTTACGGAAATCAATTACCATCCTATAACCTGTAATAATTCTTTGCGGGGTCAATTCATCTTTATCATTAGGAACGACAGTAATACCTCCCTCTTAGGAACGCAATGGACAGGACTTACCCAATCACTATCAGCAACGGGATAAATTATACCTGCCTCAAGGAGTTTTAGTATCTCCTTTCTTACCACTTCTTTCATCTTAGGATTTAACCGTCGTTGAGGATCTCTAACTGGTTTGGCATCTTTCTCCAAATTTATTTTGTGTTGGCATAGAGTGGGACTAATGCCCTTAAGATCATCCAGAGTATATCCAATAGCAGCACGTTGCTTCTTCAGAGTTTTCAATAATCTTTCTTCTTCTTGCTCTGAAAGGTTAGCACTAATACTCCCTCCGTTCCTTAATGTAAGGTGTATTAGTTTTTCAAAAAGTCAACCATTGTCTATGTTTGACCAACTTTATAGCAAAATCTATAAAGATTTACAATATTGAATATTTAAAATATAGAAATATATTTCATGGTGAATCTAGTGATAATGATTTGGTATTCTAGACATTGATATTTTTGTCTAAAAACTTGGTCAAAGTTAGAGAAGTTTGACTTTTTGAAAAAATAATACACCTTATATTTAGGAACGGAGGGAGTAATAACATGATATATCTTCTTTTCATCAAGATAAACATATTTAAGATTATCAGGTAATGGTTTGAGCTCAAACACGAGATCACCCTTGGGTGGAGGGGGATCCCCTAGGATTTCAACAGGTAAGTTGTGTTTCAGAATAGGACCCTGTTGAAGGAATACATCATCTATTTCCCTCCTTTCGTTCATAAACATATCATTTTCATGGTCTAGCAAATATTGTTCTAACGGATCAGTAGGAGGTACGACAATAGAAGCAAGACCAATAATTTCATCCTTACTAGGCAATTCTTTATCACGAGGTTGTCTGTGAAACTTAGCAAAATTAAACTCATGTTTCATATCCCCCAAGCCAATTGTAACAACATCCTTTTCACAATCAATCTTAGCATTAATGGTGTTCAAGAAGGGTCTACCAAATATAATGGGACAAAAGTCATCTTGTGGGGAACCAAGAACAAGAAAATCGGCAGGATATTTAACTTACCCACACAAGACTTCGACATCTCTAACAATCCCAAATGGCTTAATAGTATCTCTATTGGCAAGCTTAATTGTAACATCAATATCTTCTAACTCAGCGGGTGCAATATCATGCATAACTTTATTATATAGGGAAATAGGTATTGCACTAGCACTGGCACCCATATCACATAAGCCATGATAACAATGATCTCCTATTTTAACATAAATAACAGGCATGCGTACAACAGTTCTATGTATCTTAGCATCTGGTTTAGCAATATTAGCAGTTTCACCATAGAAGTAAATAACATGCCCATCTATATTATCATCCAAGAGATCTTTAATCATAGGAATACTAGGTTCAACATTAATTTTCTCAGGAGGTGTATATGTTCTAGTATTACTCTTACAAACAACAGTTGAAGCTTTAGCATGATCCTTTATCCTAACAGGAAAAGGTGGTTTCTCAACATAAGTAGTAGGAACAATAGGATCATTATAAGTGATAGTCTTTTCTTCAACTGTAACAGGTGCAACTACTCTTACTTCAATGGGAGGATTATATTTAAACCACTTCTCCTCAGGGAGATCAACATGAGTAGCAAAAGATTCACAGAAAGAAGCTACTATCTCAGAGTCAAGTCCATATTTAGCGCCAAATCCATGAAAAGCATAGGTATCCATAAAAGATTTAACACAATCAAACCTAGGTGTTATACCCGACTCCTTACCATCATTGGAACCCCAATCTTCAGAGTTGCATTTAATTCTTTCCAATAAATCCCACTTGAATTCAGTAGTCTTCAGCATATAAGAACCAGCACAGGAAGTATCAAGCATGGTGCGATCATTTAGAGAAAGCCAAGCATAAAAAAATTGAATAACCATTTCTCTTGAGAGATCATGATTGGGGCATGAATATAACATTGACTTAAGCCTCCCCCAAGCTTGAGCGATGCTTTCTCCTTCACGAGGCCAGAAATTATATATGTAATTACGATCATGATGAACAAGATGCATAGGACAGAACTTCTGGTGAAATTCCAACTTCAATCGTTTATAGTTCCAAGATCCCGTATCATCACATAGCCCATACCATGTCAATGCATCTCCCTTCAAAGATAAAGGGAAGACCTTCCTTTTGACAACATTATTGGGAATACCTGCAAGCTTAAATAATCCACAAACTTCATCCACAAAGATAAGGTGTAAATCGGGATGCAATGTTCCATCCCCTGCAAAGGGATTAGCTAGCAGTTTCTCTATCATACCCGAAGGAATCTCAAAGTAAACATTTTCAGTAGGTTCAGTAGGTTGAGGAGCAACTATTTGCTCTACTGGTCGGGGTGAAGATACACCGAACAAGCCCCTCAAAGGATTAGTTTCCATAGTAACAAGTGACAGAAAATTACAGCACACTATATAAATGTTTCCTTACCAAGTTCCACTCACCAAAGGCGCTTCACTCCCCGGCAACGGCGCCAGAAAAGATTCTTGATGACCCACAAGTATAGGGGATCTATCATAGTCCTTTCGATAAGTAAGAGTGTCGAACCCAACGAGGAGCAGAAGGAAATGATAAGCGGTTTTCAGTAAGGTATTCTCTGCAGGCACTGAAATTGTAGGTAACTGATAGTTTTGTGATAAGATAATTTGTAACGGGTAACAAGCAATGAAAGTAAATAAAGTGCAGCAAGGTGGCCCAATCCTTTTTGTAGCAAAAGGACAAGCCTGGACAATTTCTTATAATGAGAAAAGCGCTCCCGAGGACACATGGGAATTATCGTCAAGCTAGTTTTCATCACGCTCATATGATTTGCGGTCGGTACTTTGATAATTTGATATGTGGGTGGACCGGTGCTTGGGTACTGCCCTTTCTTGGACAAGCATCCCACTTATGATTAACCCCTATTGCAAGCATCCGCAACTACAAAATAAGTATTAAGGTAAACCTAACCATAGCATGAAACTACTGGATCCAAATTAGCCCCTTACGAAGCAACGCATAAACTAGGGTTTAAGCTTCTGTCACTCTAGCAACCCATCATCTACTTATTACTTCCCAATGCCTTCCTATAGGCCCAAATAATGGTGAAGTGTCATGTAGTCGACGTTCACATAACACCACTAGAGGAGAGACAACATACATCTCATCAAAATATCGAACGAATACCAAATTCACATGACTACTAATAGCAAGACTTCACCCATGTCCTCAGGAACAAACGTAACTACTCACAAAGCATATTCATGTTCATGATCAGAGGAGTATTAATATGCATTAAGGATCTGAACATATGATCTTCCACCAAGTAAACTAATTAGCATCAACTACAAGAAGTAATCAACACTACTAGCAACCAACATGTACCAATTTGTGGTTTTGATATAAGATTGGATACAAGAGATGAACTAGGGTTTTGAGAGGAGATGGTGTTGGTGAAGATGTTGATGGCGATTAACCTTCTCCCGATGAGAGGATCATTGGTGATGACGATGGTGATGATTTCCCCCTCCCGGAGGGAAGTTTCCCCGGCAGAATAGCTCCGCCGGAGCCCTAGATTGGTTCCTCCAAGGTTCCGCCTCGTGGCGGCGGAGTTTCGTCCCGTAAGCTTGCTTATGATTTTTTCCAGGGTAAAAGCCTTCATATAGCAGAAGATGGGCACCGGAGGGCCACCAGGGGGCCCAGGAGACAGGGGCGCGCCCAATAGGGGGGCGCCCCCCACCCTCCTGGCCAGGGTGTGGGTCCCCTCTGGTATTTTCTTCGCTTAATAATTCTTATTAATTCCAGAAATGACTTCCGTGGAGTTTCAAGACTTTTGGAGCTGTGTAGAATAGGTTTCCAATATTTGCTCCTTTTCCAGCCAGAATTCTAGCTATCGCCATTCTCCCTCTTCATGATAAACCTTGTAAAATAAGAGAGAATAGCCATAAGTATTGTGACATAACGTGTAATAATAGCCCATAATGCAATAAATATTGATATAAAAGCATGATGCAAAATGGACATATCACTGAGCATGGTCTCAAAATTATTACATGTCCCAACAAGTTCAAAGCATAACAGTTCACACACATAAAAAACAAAATAAACAGCCAACTTATGGGCTTGCCAAACCCAACATAACATGGAGAGCTCAATCATCAGACATCTTGTCATTGGCATCATCAGGATTGGCCATAAGCCTTTCCACAGTCAGCTTCTCAGCTGGAATTCCCAGGTGTAGGCCCACATCTTGGAGATCTCTAACAGGCGTGGGGGGTGGAACATCCCCAACTCCATGAGCGTTACCAGCAGGCTGATCATCCTCCATAGGTTTGCAGCGATGCTTCTTCTTCTTGTGTTGGTGCTGCAGTTCCTAGAAAACTGGATTAAAACCATCACACTTCACTGAACCTTGAGTGCAGCAACGAACAGATGTCTCCACAACAGGAGTAGGGGCCAAGGTCTTGCGGCGCCTGGTCTTCTTCTTGTCACACTGTGCTTCAAAAGTAAAGGAAGCATCAGTCCCAAGATGAGAGGGCACAAAGTCAGTGTTACCCAAAGACTCCACAGGCAAATCACAAGAAGCGAGCTCAGTGAACAAAGCACGAGCAACTGGCCATGGCCTGGCCGGAGAGAGAATCTGAGTTTCGTTCCATTGCAATGCAGAAAGGACTTGCACATCATCAAACGCAATGTTCCAGGAGCGTTTAGACAAAACAATCGGCCGGACTTGAGGCAGCGGCATCTGCAGAGGAACTTCAGTATAAGGGCAGATCTTGAACAGGGCCTCAAAGGATCGACGCCAGACCATCTCCAGCGGAAGCACCGGGCCATAAACCACTTTGATAGCACCCACCACAATGCGGTCATACTGAATCAGAGGCGGGTGATAAGTGTTGGAAATATGCCCTAGAGGCAATAATAAAAGCATTATTATTATATTTCCTTGTTCATGATAATTGTCTTTATTCATGCTATAATTGTGTTATCCGAAAATCGTAATACATGTGTGAATAACAGACACCAACATGTCCCTAGTGAGCCTCTAGTTGACTAGCTCGTTGATCAACAGATAGTCATGGTTTCCTGACTATGGACACTGGATGTCATTGATAACGAGATCACATCATTGGGAGAATGATGTGATGGACAAGACCCAATCCTAAACATAGCACAAGATCGTATAGTTCGTTTTCTAGAGTTTTCTAATGTCAAGTATCTATTCCTTTGACCATGAGATCGTGTAACTCCCGGATACCGTAGGAGTGCTTTGGGTATGCCAAACGTCACAACGTAACTGGGTGACTATAAAGGTAGACTACGGGTATCTCCGAAAGTGTCTGTTGGGTGACATGGATCAAGACTGGGATTTGTCACTCCGTATGACGGAGAGGTATCACTGGGCCCACTCGGTAATGCATCATCATAATGAGCTCAGAGTGACCAAGTGTCTGGTCACGGGATCATGCATTACGGTACGAGTAAAGTGACTTGCCGGTAACGAGATTGAACGAGGTATTGGGATACCGACGATCGAATCTCGGGCAAGTAACATATCGATAGACAAAGGCAATAGCGTACGGGATTGATTAAATCCTCGACATCGTGGTTCATCCGATGAGATCATCGTGGAGCATGTGGGAGCCAACATGGGTATCCAGATCCCGCTGTTGGTTATTGACCGGAGAGTCGTCTCGATCATGTCTGCTTGTCTCCCGAACCCGTAGGGTCTACACACTTAAGGTTCGGTGACGCTAGGGTTATGAAGATATGTATATGCAGAAACCCGAATGTTGTTCGGAGTCCCGGATGAGATCCCGGACGTCACGAGGAGTTCCGGAATGGTCCAGAGGTAAAGAATTATATATAGGAAGTGCTATTTCGGGCATCGGGACAAGTTTCGGGGTTATCGGTATTGTACCGGGACCACCGGAAGGGTCCCGGGGGGCCACATGGGCTGTAGGGGGTGCGCCTTGGCCTAGATGGGCCAAGGGCACCAGCCCCTATAGGCCCATGCGCCTAGGGTTTCCACCATGGAAGAGTCCATGTGGTGGAAGGCACCCCTAGGTGCCTTGGGGGGGAGGGAAACCTCCCCTTGGCCGCCGCCCCCCCTAGTAGATGCCATCTACTAGGGCCGGCGACCCCTGGCACCCCTATATATAGTGGGGGGGAGAGGAGGGATTTGACACCAGCCCCTGGCGCCTCCATCTCCCCTGTTACGTCTCTCCCTCGTAGTCTCGGCGAAGCCCTGCTGCTGTGACGCCCTGCATCCACCACCACGCCGTCGTGCTGCTGGATCTTCATCAACCTCTCCTTCCCCCTTGCTGGATCAAGAAGGAGGAGACGTCTCCCGTCCCGTACGTGTGTTGAACGCGGAGGTGCCGTCCGTTCGGCGCAGGTCATCGGTGATTTGGATCACGTCGAGTACGACTACATCATCACCGTTCTTTTGAACGCTTCCGTGCGCGATCTACAAAGGTATGTAGATGCATCTAATCACTCGTTGCTAGATGAACTCCTAGATGATCTTGGTGAAACGAGTAGGAAATTTTTTGTTTTCTGCAACGTTCCCCAACAGTGGCATCATGAGCTAGGTCTATGCGTAGTTCTTCTTGCGCGAGTAGAACACAATTTGTTGTGGGCATAGATTTGTCAACTTTCTTGCCGTTACTAGTCCTTTCTTGCTTCAGCGGTATTGTGGGATGAAGCGGCCCGGACCAACCTTACACGTACGCTTACGTGAGACCGGTTCCACCGACTAACATGCACTAGTTGCATAAGGTGGCTGGCGGGTGTCTGTCTCTCCCACTTTAGTTGGAGCGGAATCGATGAACAGGGTCCTTATGAAGGGTAAATAGAAGTTGACAAATCACGTTGTGGCTTTAACATAGGTAAGAAAACGTTCTTGCTAGAACCCTAATTCAGCCACATAAAACATGCAACAACAATTAGAGGACGTCTAACTTGTTTTTGCAGCAAGTGGTTTGTGATATGATATGGCCAAAGTTGTGATGAATGATGAATGATCTATATGTGATGTATGAGATGTTCATGCTATTGTAATAGGATTCACGACTTGCATGTCGATGAGTATGACAACCGGCAGGAGCCATAGGAGTTGTCTTTATTCTTTTATATGACCTGCGTGTCATCAAGAAACGCCATGTAAATTACTTTACTTTATCGCTAAACGCGTTAGCCATAGTAGTAGAAGTAATAGTTGGCGAGCAACTTCATGGAGACACGATGATGGAGATCATGATGATGGAGATCATGGTGTCAAGCCGGTGACAAGATGATCATGGAGCCCCAAGATGGAGATCAAAGGAGCTATGTGATATTGGCCATATCATGTCACGTTTATTATTTGATTGCATGTGATGTTTATCATGTTTTGCATCTTGTTTACTTAGAACGACAGTAGTAAATAAGATGATCCCTCACAATAATTTCAAGAAGTGTTCCCCCTAACTGTGCACCGTTGCGACAGTTCGTTGTTTCAAAACACCACGTGATGATCGGGTGTTTTATTCAGACGTTCACATACAACGGGTGTAAGACAGATTTACACATGCAAACACTTAGGTTGACTTGACGAGCCTAGCATGTACAGACATGGCCTCGGAACACAGAAGACCGAAAGGTCGAGCATGAGTCGTATAGAAGATACGATCAACATGAAGATGTTCACCGATGTTGACTAGTCCGTCTCACGTGATGATCGGACACGGTCTAGTTAACTCGGATCATGTAATACTTAGATGACTGGAGGGGATGTCTAATCTAAGTGGGAGTTCACTAATAATTTGATTAGTTGAACTTAATTATCATGAACTTAGTCTAAAATCTTTGCAATATGTCTTGTAGATCAAATGGCCAACGTAGTCCTCAACTTCAACGCGTTCCTAGAGAAAACCAAGCTGAAAGACGATGGCAGCAACTATACGGACTGGGTCCGGAACCTGAGGATCATCCTCATAGCTGCCAAGAAAGATTATGTCCTACAAGCACCGCTTGGTGACGCACCCGTTCTCCCTGCAGAACAAGATGTTATGAACGCTTGGCAGGCACGTTTCGATGACTACTCCCTCGTTCAGTGCGGCATGCTTTACAGCCTAGAGCCGGGGCTCCAAAAGCGTTTTGAGAGACATGGAGCATATGAGATGTTCGAAGAGCTGAAAATGGTTTTCCAAGCTCATGCCCGGGTCGAGAGATATGAAGTCTCCGACAAATTCTTCAGCTGTAAGATGGAGGAAAACAGTTCTGTCAGTGAGCACATACTCACTATGTCTGGGTTGCATAACCGCTTGACTCAGCTGGGAGTTAATCTCCCGGATGATGCGGTCATTGACAGAATCCTCCAGTCGCTTCCACCAAGCTACAAGAGCTTTGTGATGAACTTCAATATGCAGGGGATGGAAAAGACCATTCCTGAAGTATTTGCTATGCTGAAATCAGCAGAGGTAGAAGTCAGGAAGGAACATCAAGTGTTGATGGTCAATAAAACCACCAAGTTCAAGAAAGGCAAGGGTAAAAAGAACTTCAAGAAGGACGGCAAGGAGGTTGCCGCGCCCGGCAAGCAAGCTGCCGGGAAGAAGCCAAAGAATGGACCCAAGCCCGAGACTGAGTGCTTTTATTGCAAGGGAAGCCGTCACTGGAAGCGGAACTGCCCTAAGTACTTAGCGGATAAGAAGGCCAGCAAAACAAAAGGTATATGTGATATACATGTAATTGATGTGTACCTTACTAGTGCCCGTAGTAGCTCCTGGGTATTTGATACCGGTGCAGTTGCTCACATTTGTAACTCAAAGCAGGGGCTGCGGAATAAGCGGAAACTGGCAAAGGACGAGGTAACGATGCGCGTCGGGAATGGTTCCAAGGTCAATGTGATCGCCGTCGGCACGCTACCTCTGCATCTCCCTTCGGGATTAGTTTTAAACCTTAATAATTGTTATTTAGTGCCAGCTTTGAGCATGAACATTGTATCGGGATCTCGTTTAATTCGAGATGGCTACTCTTTTAAATCTGAGAATAATGGTTGTTCCATTTTTATGAGAGATATGTTTTATGGTCATGCTCCTATGGTGAATGGTTTGTTCTTTATGAATCTCGAACGTGATGCTACACATGTTCATAATGTGAGTACCAAAAGAAGTAAGGTTGATAATGATAGTCCCACATACCTGTGGCACTGCCGCCTTGGTCACATAGGTGTCAAACGCATGAAGAAGCTCCATGCTGATGGACTTTTAGAGTCTCTTGATTATGAATCATTTGACACATGCGAACCATGCCTTATGGGTAAAATGACCAAGACTCCATTCTCAGGAACAATGGAGCGAGCAATCGACTTATTGGAAATCATACATACTGATGTGTGCGGTCCAATGAGTGTTGAGGCTCGCGGTGGCTATCGTTATGTTCTCACCCTCACTGATGATTTAAGTAGGTATGGGTATATCTACTTAATGAAACACAAGTCTGAAACCTTTGAAAAGTTCAAGGAATTTCAGAGTGAGGTTGAAAATCAACGTGACAGGAAAATCAAGTTTCTACGATCAGATCGTGGCGGAGAATACTTGAGTCACGAGTTTGGGGCACACTTAAGAAAATGTCGAATAGTTTCACAACTCACGCCGCCTGGAACACCTCAGCGTAATGGTGTGTCCGAACATCGTAATCGCACTCTGTTAGATATGGTGCGATCTATGATGTCTCTTACCGATTTACCGCTTTCCTTCTGGGGCTATGCTTTAGAGACTGCCGCATTCACTTTAAATAGGGATCCATCGAAATCCGTTGAGACGACACCGTATGAATTATGGTTTGGAAAGAAACCTAAGCTGTCGTTTCTAAAAGTTTGGGGATGCGATGCTTATGTCAAGAAACTTCAACCTGAAAAGCTCGAACCCAAGTCGGAAAAATGCGTCTTCATAGGATACCCAAAAGAAACTATTGGGTACACCTTCTACCTCAGATCCGAAGGCAAGATCTTTGTTGCCAAGAATGGGTCCTTTCTGGAGAAAGAGTTTCTCTCGAAAGAAGTAAGTGGGAGGAAAGTAGAGCTTGATGAAGTATTACCTCTTGAACCGGAAAATGGCGCAACTCAAGAAAATGTTCCTGAGGTGCCTGCACCGACTAGAGAGGAAGTTAATGATCAAGATACTTCTGATCAAGCCCCTACTGAAATTCGAAGGTCCACAAGGACACGTTCCGCACCAGAGTGGTACGGCAACCCTGTCTTGGAAATCATGCTGTTAGACAACGGTGAACCTTCGAACTATGAAGAAGCGATGGCGGGCCCGGATTCCGACAAATGGCTAGAAGCCATGAAATCCGAGATAGGATCCATGTATGAAAACAAAGTATGGACTTTGACTGACTTGCCCATTGAGCGGCGAGCCATAGAAAATAAATGGATCTTTAAGAAGAAGACAGACGCGGATGGTAATGTGACCATCTATAAAGCTCGGCTTGTCGCTAAGGGTTATCGACAAGTTCAAGGGGTTGACTACGATGAGACTTTCTCACCGGTAGCGAAGCTGAAGTCCGTCCGAATCATGTTAGCAATTGCCGCATTCTATGATTACGAAATATGGCAAATGGACGTCAAAACGGCATTCCTTAATGGTTTCCTTAAGGAAGAATTGTATATGATACAGCCGGAAGGTTTTGTCGATCCTAAGAATGCTGACAAAGTGTGCAAGCTCCAACGCTCGATTTATGGGCTGGTGCAAGCATCTCGGAGTTGGAACATTCGCTTTGATGAGATGATCAAAGCGTTTGGGTTTACACAGACTTATGGAGAAGCCTGCGTTTACAAGAAAGTGAGTGGGAGCTCTGTAGCATTTCTCATATTATATGTAGATGACATACTTTTGATGGGAAATGATATAGAACTCTTGGACAGCATCAAGGCCTACTTGAATAAAAGTTTTTCAATGAAGGACCTTGGAGAAGCTGCTTATATATTAGGCATCAAAATCTATAGAGATAGATCGAGACGCCTCATAGGTCTTTCACAAAGCACATACCTTGATAAGATATTGAAGAAGTTCAATATGGATCAATCCAAGAAGGGGTTCTTGCCTGTGTTACAAGGTATGAAATTGAGCTCAGCTCAATGTCCGACCACGGCAGAAGATATAGAAGAGATGAGCGTCATCCCCTATGCCTCAGCCATAGGTTCTATTATGTATGCCATGCTGTGTACCAGACCTGATGTTAACCTTGCCGTCAGTTTGGTAGGAAGGTACCAAAGTAATCCCGGCAAGGAACACTGGACAGCGGTCAAGAATATCCTGAAGTACCTGAAAAGGACTAAGGAAATGTTTCTCGTTTATGGAGGTGACGAAGAGCTCGTCGTAAAGGGTTACGTCGACGCTAGCTTCGACACAGATCTGGATGACTCTAAGTCACAAACCGGATACGTGTATATTTTGAATGGTGGGGCAGTAAGCTGGTGCAGTTGCAAGCAAAGCGTCGTGGCGGGATCTACATGTGAAGCGGAGTACATGGCAGCCTCGGAGGCAGCACATGAAGCAATATGGGTGAAGGAGTTCATCACCGACCTAGGAGTCATACCCAATGCGTCGGGGCCGATCAAGCTCTTCTGTGACAACACTGGAGCTATTGCACTTGCCAAGGAGCCCAGGTTTCACAAGAAGACAAGGCACATCAAGCGTCGCTTCAACTCCATTCGTGAAAATGTTCAAGATGGAGACATAGAGATTTGTAAAGTACATACGGACCTGAATGTAGCAGATCCGTTGACTAAACCTCTCCCTAGAGCAAAACATGATCAACACCAGAATTCCATGGGTGTTCGATTCATCACAATGTAACTAGATTATTGACTCTAGTGCAAGTGGGAGACTGTTGGAAATATGCCCTAGAGGCAATAATAAAAGCATTATTATTATATTTCCTTGTTCATGATAATTGTCTTTATTCATGCTATAATTGTGTTATCCGGAAATCGTAATACATGTGTGAATAACAGACACCAACATGTCCCTAGTGAGCCTCTAGTTGACTAGCTCGTTGATCAACAGATAGTCATGGTTTCCTGACTATGGACACTGGATGTCATTGATAACGAGATCACATCATTGGGAGAATGATGTGATGGACAAGACCCAATCCTAAACATAGCACAAGATCGTATAGTTCGTTTGCTAGAGTTTTCCAATGTCAAGTATCTTTTCCTTAGACCATGAGATCGTGTAACTCCCGGATACCGTAGGAGTGCTTTGGGTATGCCAAACGTCACAACGTAACTGGGTGACTATAAAGGTAGACTACGGGTATCTCCGAAAGTGTCTGTTGGGTGACATGGATCAAGACTGGGATTTGTCACTCCGTATGACGGAGAGGTATCACTGGGCCCACTCGGTAATGCATCATCATAATGAGCTCAGAGTGACCAAGTGTCTGGTCACGGGATCATGCATTACGGTACGAGTAAAGTGACTTGCCGGTAACGAGATTGAACGAGGTATTGGGATACCGACGATCGAATCTCGGGCAAGTAACATATCGATAGACAAAGGGAATAGCGTACGGGATTGATTAAATCCTCGACATCGTGGTTCATCCGATGAGATCATCGTGGAGCATGTGGGAGCCAACATGGGTATCCAGATCCCGCTGTTGGTTATTGACCGGAGAGTCGTCTCGGTCATGTCTGCTTGTCTCCCGAACCCGTAGGGTCTACACACTTAAGGTTCGGTGACGCTAGGGTTATGAAGATATGTATATGCAGAAACCCGAATGTTGTTCGGAGTCCCGGATGAGATCCCGGACGTCACGAGGAGTTCCGGAATGGTCCGGAGGTAAAGAATTATATATAGGAAGTGCTATTTCGGGCATCGGGACAAGTTTCGGGGTTATCGGTATTGTACCGGGACCACCGGAAGGGTCCCGGGGGTCCACCGGGTGGGGCCACCTGTCCCGGGGGGCCACATGGGCTGTAGGGGGTGCGCCTTGGCCTAGATGGGCCAAGGGCACCAGCCCCTATAGGCCCATGCGCCTAGGGTTTCCACCATGGAAGAGTCCATGTGGTGGAAGGCACCCCTAGGTGCCTTGGGGGGGAGGGAAACCTCCCCTTGGCCGCCGCCCCCCTAGTAGATGCCATCTACTAGGGCCGGCGCCCCCCCTGGCACCCCTATATATAGTGGGGGGGAGAGGAGGGATTTGACACCAGCCCCTGGCGCCTCCATCTCCCCCCGTTACGTCTCTCCCTCGTAGTCTCGGCGAAGCCCTGCTGCTGTGATGCCCTGCATCCACCACCACGCCGTCGTGCTGCTGGATCTTCATCAACCTCTCCTTCCCCCTTGCTGGATCAAGAAGGAGGAGACGTCTCCCGTCCCATACGTGTGTTGAACGTGGAGGTGCCGTCCGTTCGGCGCTGGTCATCGGTGATTTGGATCACGTCGAGTACGACTACATCATCACCGTTCTTTTGAACGCTTCCGTGCGCGATCTACAAAGGTATGTAGATGCATCTAATCACTCGTTGCTAGATGAACTCCTAGATGATCTTGGTGAAACGAGTAGGAAAATTTTTGTTTTCTGCAACGTTCCCCAACAATAAGGAACAATCGCCCAATCATTGGGGTTGAACATCAACACGGCTGCTGAGGCCCAACCACCGCTTCCTGAACATCTAGAACCTGAACTTCAGAATCTGACTGAAGAGAAAAATCAATGACAACTGATTCCTGTTCCTGGGCCACGGGCACCTCATTCTGCTGAACTTCTTCTTCCTCCCCCCAAACATCACTACCCCAGTTCTCATTGTCAGCATGATTATCCATGGGAGGTGGAACTGGTGGTAAGTCATTCCAACCAATCGCCGAATATGGCGGCAGAACAAAGTTATGGAAATCAGGCCATGGAGCGCCTGGCAGAGGGTGGGGGTTACCATCTAGGGGCATAGGATCTTCATCTCCAGGCAACTGATCCGCAAAATTTGCTCCAAGAATATAGCAAGGAGCGGTCCAGGAAACCTTTGCCCCCCATAGGTAGCATAGTCAGTAAAGACCACATCGCGGGGGACTAGGATGTCCTCCGGGAAGGAAGCAAAAACAATTGACCTGACCAAGTACGGATCATCTTCTACCCAATGTTGAAACTTGTCAAAGGTGTTAACAA
Source organism: Triticum aestivum (assembly GCF_018294505.1). Lineage (NCBI taxonomy): Eukaryota > Viridiplantae > Streptophyta > Magnoliopsida > Poales > Poaceae > Triticum > Triticum aestivum. The sequence goes on from NC_057798.1 coordinate 381,381,757, forward strand.
CAGCCCGAATGTTATCTGTAGTACGCAAATCCAAAGGGATACCAAGGAACATAATACAGCCATCTCTAAACCACTGGGTGCCCCTAAAACCAACCCCTTCATCATGCTTGAGGAAACAAACAAAAGTATCATTATCCAGAGGCTGCGGTGGAAGTTGAAGGAGCGAGAAGCGAACTGCAGCATCCCTCACACGGAACAGACCAACACCACAGACCCAGGGTTGCGCTGAACGAACCTGAACACCGCGAGCTTCCAAGAAATCCACAACATCTTCTCTGGCCTGGCCAATCTGATCCAGCGGTGGCAATGGCATCACCTCAGCAACCATAAAGTCTTCATGGCACCAGACAATTGGCGCCGGCGGGGTGATGAGGCAGGCGGTTGGCACCACCATCAATAATGTGGTAACCAGCCGGCACATACCGGTGCGGATCAATGGCAAAGACGGCCATGCTCTCTGGGCTCATAGACGACGGAGAAGATGGCAGCGGAGGCATCGCCGGAGGGCAACCAAAGGGGTTTTTTGGGGTAGAGCTGACGGGACTTGGAAAGGGAAGCTCGTCAGAGGAACAGGACGAGCCATTAACGTTGTAGGGGGCAGGGGTGGCGACTGTCCTGATACCAGTATTGGGAAGCGGAGAAGCCAAGGGATATTTCTGTTTCCAAAACAATCCCTTCTCAATAGCAAACTTGTTACAATCCCTTCTTTTATGGCCCTGGCGTGAGGATGCCAAACAAACAAGATTCGATGGAGAATTCCTTTCAAAGTGGCCAGATAAATGACATTTGGACAAGTGAGAATTTCGTCCACCATATTATCAATTAGAGCAGCAAAAGCGCAATTTGCATCTTGCGAGGACGGGATTTCCAAAGGAAGAGCACGTGGGCCGCCCTCATCCACAGGCCCAACATGGCACGGGGCGGGGCTGGTGCTACCCACTTCCATTGGCCCAACATGGCTACTAGGCCTAGCAGGTGAAACACATGCCTGCAACAAAGGGGGCGAAGATTGCGTACCCTGGAGAGAATTAAGGCGATCACGAACCACTGGAGAACTCACCGTCCCAAAGATGATCGGCGGCGAAGCCACCGTCCACTGCAGATCAGCCGTGGTAGGGAGATGAATAATCACACGCTCATTTGCCGGAATAATATACCCAACATCTTCAGTAGCAGCAATACACTCCTCCGTAGCAGGATACCTAAAACCTTTGCACACATCATAATTTTGAAATGTAGCAAAAGATAATTTCTTAAAAACAACAAGAATGACTTGAAAGAAGACTTCACCGGCGGATGATGCATGGCCAATAGACCCAGGGAGGCCCGGCGTTTGGACAGACTAACCAAAATCCACTCAGCATCACATTCCTTCTTCCAAATCTTGAACTCCCGGCCCCAATTTGGACCTCCATTGCCCCAAAGATGAAAGTAGCATTTGAATTGCGGGAAAGAGAATGATCTGAGATCAACAATATGAAAACCAACCTGCTTGCACGAAACATTAAAAGAGAAAACCTTGTCACTAATAGTGGAGACCAGGAACTCAATGGCCGAACCCCCAAGAGCAGATTCAAGAGCTATTGCCACCAAATCCTCAGTGAGACAGAAATCATGCCTACTGAAAGAAACCACCAGGGTGAAAGAACCCATATTCTCCATGGGATGAACCAAAAGACCAGAACCATTATAGATCTCATCCACAAAAACTCTACCCTTGGAGAAATCCAAGCCAAGGGTAGATCCAGAGGGGGAACCCATGGAAAAGGGTATGGGGGAGTAGATCAGAGGACGCCGGAAAGGATGATCGGAGCCAAACACCGATCTAGTGGAAGGTGGTGAAGATCACCGGTGCACTAGGGTTTAGGGGTGGGTGGGAGCGCCGAACACTGCTTTTGAAATCCCTGATGACATATATGCAGGGTATTGCACACCAGATGAGGCAACTCATGAAAAGGAAACAAAGAATGAGCGCAAGGTGCGCATTCAGAAAATTGAACGAAGATGGGCATGGGAATGGAGGGAATACAGATATGTTACTCCAAAGTACATGAAGAAATTTGTTCTAAACCCTCCTTGCCCAATACCTTCGTTGGCACCTGGCAAAATTGCTGATCCCACTAGTATCAAGCGCGGTGAAGACTATGATGATGAATGGGCCAAGCGGCAAGCCAAGTTGGCCAAACAGGCCAAAGAAGCAGTGAGGAAATTCAACAAAGACTCGGCTGCTGCCGTTGCCGAGGCCTCTACTAGCAAGAAGGCTATGTCGAAGAAGCCTGCTCGGAATCCACATTCGTCAACAATGCCCTCACATCCAAGCTCATTTGTGCCCTCACAACCTATTCCTCAAGTTGCTCCAGTTCCTCAGGTTGCAAAATCCTCAGCTCCTCCAACAAAGTCGTCAGCACCTGTGCATCTTGCCTCTTGCCCAAGGACCACAGTCATCTCAATTACCTCAGGAGCATCTGCAAGTTCTTCAGCTCCTCCTTAGTCTTCAATAGGCCCCACTTTGCTAAAGACCAAGGCTACTGCTGGACGAGGCACCAGACCAAGTCCTCACAAGAAGCAAGTTGCCTTCCAAGTACCGTTAGATGATGACGAAGCTGATGATGAAGAATTAGCCGAAATCATCAGAGACAGACATCAAAGGGCCGATAGAGCCAAGGGCAGTGTTGTGCCACTCATGCTGGATCTGAAGAAGATCCTAGATTTCATTGATCTCTGGCACACGGACCCAAACACTCCCTTGCCAGAATTAAACCTCACACCTGGCCAAAGTCATATGTTGATGGTCTTCATTTCAGAAGAAATTGGAAATTTGGGAAAGCCAGGTCTGTGAAGAAAGCCCAGTAGAAGAAACGGCGCTTTCTGAAGGACAACGTTCTAACGCTATCGCCTAAAGAACTTGTCACTCTATAATCTGAGATCAAGAAACTCAGTGATGAATTTGACGCCTACAAGGCAGAATGGCTGGGATCCAAAGTCAGGTGTGTCAAAATGGCAAAGGGATTTACACCCAATGTTGCTGCTCCAACGCACATTGAAATTCCTCAGGCTGAAGCATCTGCACAGCCTACTGAAAAACATGCCAGCACCGCTGACGAAAATCAGGCTACTGATGAAACCGAAACCACCAGGCCTGATGAAGCTATTCCAGCCGCTGAAGAAATTGCCAGGGCAACCACTAGTGTTGCGCCTGAAGAACAAGTTAGGATAGCTGAAGCATCCGACGCTGTGCCTGAGGAAACTGAACAAGCCAGGACAACTGCATCAATTGTGCCTGAAGAAACTGCACCAATTTCCTCTGCTCCTCCTGCACGAACACCAAGTCATATTCTTTCTTCAACATTAGAAGTGAAGAAAACCAAGGCTGCGGAGCGAGCTGCACTGAAGAAAAGGAAAGCATCTGCTTCCTCAGAGTCTTCTGCTCCTAAGAAGGCAAAGACTTTGACCAGCTCTTTTGCAAATCCAATTGATGTTGTTCCTCTTTCAAGCATGCCATCAAAGGAAATCATTCCTTTTGGTGAAGATTACAAGATTCCAAGTGAATCCGATGAAGAAGACCCTTCTGCTGCTTCAACAGAGCAGATGGATGAAGAAATTGAAGTGAACAATGTCACTTTAACCCCTTTGGTATCATCGCCCATGCCTCAGTTCACGGCTCAAGAGGCAGGCGTTGAAGAAATGCATGAAGAAGAAGAAGACGTGGACATTGGGTGCACCACTCCAGTGTTGAATGATGACTATTGGGAAAGTCATCACCCCAATTCTCCCATGTTCACCCCACTGCAACAGATTCCTCGGTCCCCAGTCCAGACTGAAGAAATTCACACAGGCTCTGATGAACCTCAAGCACCTCTTACCATGCCTGAAGAAATTCCAGCCACTAGGGCTGATGTTAAAGCTGCTGAAGAAAAGAAGACCCAGGCTGCTACTGAAGCAGAAACTGAAATTCCTCAGCCTGCAGCTCCCGAGACTGTGATTCCTGAGGTTGTGAGGACATTGACTGATACACCTCAGCCCAAGCCGAAGAATCCGTTCTCGAAGACGCCAAAGTTCAAAGCTGATGACTTCTTCCACGAGCATGTGTTCTTCACAGAATACAACTCATATGACTCTGCTCGTCTTTGAAGGAAGCATTTCTAAACCGCTAGCCAAGCAAACTTCTATTCTTCACTGCTTTTTGATAAGGACAAAGTCTTTGACCATGAGCATATTCCTCATGTGGACATGGAATCGCTGTCGTGCTTCACACCAGTCATCAGTGTTCTTCATGACGCTGGACTGCTCAACTTCTACACCGATATATGTGATTGGAATGAAGAGCTAATTCTTCAGTTCTATGCAACGCTGCACATCACAGGAAATGCTGACAATGTGAACTCTTGGGTGTTGAACTGGATGACAGAAAACACTCACTTAAAAGCACCAGCCTCTGAATTGCTTCATGCCCTGCCTGTTAGTCCTTCCCTTGAAGGTGTGCGTCTTATATATCATGAACCTGAACTCACAGATCACTACATGCAAGTGTTGATGAAGCCACTGAAGCCCGGTTAAGCCCCCAGGACCAAATTCCTCGTGAAGGAATTGCTATATGTGCCACAAACTATCTATCACATTCTGACCAAGACACTGAGTCCTATCAAAGGCCACGACTCAAATGATGAAGAAGTCGTTGGCATCATGAAGAATCTGCTATTCAATATCATGCATGGTATTCCAATAAACTACCACGACTTCTTCCAGAGGACTCTGGCAAATGTTGCATTGTCTCCTTTTGAATTGAAGCCTTACGCTCCCTGGATTATGAGATTCCTCATATCACGGTCTTCAATCTATTACAAGGCTGACACACTCAACCGTGGCAGCTACTTGCCCCCCATTGAAGTCCTCAAGCGGACGTTTTCCTTAGGTGATGAAAAGGGCAAGGCCACTACTATTATTGATGAAGGCATTCGTCCATTGGATGGACAGTTCCGCAAAGCTGTATCCTACTCCACCAATGATGACTCTGCCACTCATGACTCTGCCGCCAATGCTTCAAAGCAAAATCCTCAAGGCACAGCTCCAAGGGTGATGACTAATCATGAGCTTCTCCTCGGTCTTCATCAGAAGGTCGATCGCAACCACAAATGGGTCAAGCGTCAGTTTGGTTCAATTCTTCACAACATGACTGCTACACACAATTCAGTGAAGAAGAACCATTACTACCTCCATGAAGTATTTGATCGCACCTGGGCTGTTTGGGCTCATCTCTATGGTGAAGAAGATCTTAAGCAGATGGGCTTCAAGCAGGACTTCAACTGGTCTAGGCGACCGGCGAAGAAATTCAAGAAAGTCGAAGTTCCTTCCTTGGTGACCAGCTCATTTTCTTCATCATGCGAGACTGATGAAAATGAAGATTTGGACGACACTGCGGCAGGCCCTACTCCAACAACCGACCCCAACAACGCTGGCGCTCCTCCATCAACTTCGTGATGATATTCTTCAGGGGCGTTAGTCCTCACTTTTCGTCCCTTTTGGTCATTTGATGACAAAGGGGGAGGAATTTGAATTAGTCTTCAAGCGGGTCTATCTATATGGGCGTTTTTTTGTTAAGTTGCAACTCTCGCTCTTCTGAAGTGTTTCTTGGATCGAGTTATAAACTTAAGTGTCGGGGATATACCCCGTGGTATGACCCGGCCGGAGTCGTAACCCGGCCGGGACTTGGCAAACTGGCGGATGTTAAACTGGCAGACCATGTTAAACCAGCAGACAATGTTAAACCGACAAATGTTAAGAAGCCCAGGAAGGGAAGTCAAAATAGTTTAAGTCTTAGTCCGAGATGGACTCTACATGTAACCCGCCCCTTTAACTTATATAAAGAGGGACAGGGCTCCCCAAAGAGGGACAAGCAAGAAACAATCTCTAGGGCTAGACACAACTAGAGGAGAGCCGGTTTACGACGACTCCCACGTGATGATAATGAGACCTAGCCTCAAACAGCATATAGGGCTATTACCGGATGATGTTTCCCGGGGCCCGAAGCTGTCTAAATCTTTGTCTTGTGTTGCGTCTCTCGATTCCGCTCAACCCCTCTCAAGCTACCACATAGATGCGTTGGCCTCACGACTAAGTCCTCACACTAAGGACATCTGCCGTGACAATTCCACGACAGTTGGCGCCCACCATGGGGCCACGCATGATGGTGTTGAGTTCTTGAAGGGATCTCATCTAGGGTTCGAGGAGTTCGCATTTAAACCGGATGAAGAAGAGCCGGCATGAAGCAATCTCACGGGATAACCCGGCATGGGACGAAACTTGGTCAGAGTCGGTGAATTCACCATGTTACGCTCAGAATCATGAGTAACCTTGGAGCTCGAGGTACAACGAGGTTTTGGTCCAAGAGAAATTAGAATTGTGTCGGATACACCGCCTAAAAATTGCAGGTTCAACGCTAGATGGAAATTTTTTTGCAGCAATAACGCGTGTCGCTGGTGTCCAACACGCATGCACCATGAAGATTCGTCGAGACCGAGACAAAAGAAAATTTTCCCCGTGGCACGACGAGTCCCAAGGAAATTCCACAGAGCGGCGGAAGGCCAAACCGAAGGTGTCTCGTCGTTCCTACTTTTCATGAGAAGGCAAAATTGACCCGCCTACTGATCAACCACGGGCTGATGTGATTGGTTTCTAGTGCTGCCGCTCCACACGATCCGCTGAGAGGATACCTTGCTACTATTACTACAAGCAGGTCAAAATTCCAATGAAGAAAAAAAGGCATCTGCTATGGCTGCTGATCTACTGGTGGAGAACAACCAACGAAAGGTCAAACCGACGAGAAGTTTTTTACTACCAAAGGAAGAAGGCCACGGCTTGGAGATGGATGCGTACGTAGGTCAACCAGGTCGCCCACGATCCAGAAGCGGATATGACCGCTACCCGGACTAATCTGCCACGGTGGTGCGTGGCCCCGCCTCCGAGCTGCCCGGCCTGCCTCGGCTCCGCGTGGCCTGACTCGAGCCGCCCCGCCGGTTCATTTCTTCTACAACAATCCGCCGTCGTCGCTTGCAAGCGGCCGCTTTCATCGCGGCCTGCCTGGAGGGCCAGTTGGCTCCGCTGCTGAGACTGGTGGGCTGCCGTCTCTGCCACCTTGCGCCTCCGCTGCTGTCGAACCACCCGGGACGACGAGTTAACTCTGCCGTGGCGAACTGCTGCCTTAGGCTGCTTGTTTCCAGCCAATCCGGCTTCAGCTCAAACCGCCGCCACGTGCCGAGTTGTCGGCTTGTCGCTGCCTCCATCATAACCGGCCGTGTTGCGCCTCTGCTGCGGCTCCACCATGGCTGGACGCTGTTGCTGCCTCTCATCTTGAGCCGGCCGGAGCTGCCTCTCATCTTGAGCCGGCCGGTGTTGCCCAGTGTCACGCTGGCCCTGCTGCATCAAGTCGCCCGGTCTCCTCCGCGAGTCGTCCTCGTCCTCATTGATTCAATGAGCCGCCGTCACTCCCGCGTTGAACCGGCCACAGCCTCGTCGCCATGTCTCGCCAAGGACCCACCTTGACGCGGCCTGTGTTGCTGCTGAGCTGCCTCAACCACCCCTGCAAGACCCCGCTGGGTTGCCTCCGGTTGTGTCCGACTATGAGCCGCCCCGCTCTGGGCCCGCGCCGGTCAATGACGTCGCCCCCGTGCCAGCTCCGCCGGGTCATCGTGTTTCCAAAAAGCCGCGCCTACGCCCACGTCCGAGCTACCGCGCCGAGCGCCGCAGTTTCAAGCCACCCGCCAGTTTAGCTTCCGCCAGGGCTTCAAGTCGCCTATCTCGCGCTGAACGGTCCCGTGCTAAGTCGCCGGATTCTGTCGCCTTGAGTCACATGCACTATGCATCCATTTTGCCTCCTCATGGCCACCCAGTAATTGGCTCCGCTCCAACCGGTGCCCTTTCTTTGAAACCGCCAAGGCCGAGACCCGTCGGTGCTCCTGTTAAACAGCCGCTGCTCTTTGCCTTTGCTGCGTCCCTGCACCTTCGCGCCACACGCCCCCGCTGGCCCCTGCAGACTCCTCCCGCTGTTTGCTTATTGTGGTCGGTCACCCAAGTAGGAGAGGGACTGGCATATTACATGGGGATACACTTGTGTTGGTCGGCGCTTTAACTGTTTTCTCCAAGTTCCAGTACGTGTGTGTGTGCACAAATTCAGTATATGCTAGTGCTTCTATTGCCCAGGATGTCTCAAGATCCAGCGGCCATGGCCACCTCCTGTGCGACAGAAGAGAGGAAGCAGCATAAGCGCAACGTGTGGACGACGACAACGAACGGCCGGATGGCACACCGAGTAGAGGCGCACAGCCGCACGAGATATCTGGGTTATGGACGCCATCATCCCCAAGCGTCATGGACAACACTACTGACAGACAGAACAGCAGCAGTCATATACGTCCAATACCGCCGTATGTACACCAAAGTAGCATTCAAAGGCAACCAATCAACACGGGAGCTTCTCATGTGGAAACAAGGGGCTCCATGGTGGATTTTTGATTTTCTGGTCTCACGGCCGTGACAACAAAAGCTCAGATTAATCCGCTCGACAGGAATCATACGTGACAGCATACTTCGGATATGAAGGGATCCAGAAATTGCTGCTACTGCTACTGCTAACAAGCCGGGGGTAATCTGCTATGTCATTGAAACCAGGTGTTACTACTCTCCATCCCATGTGAAGATCAAAACTACAGCAGAGTTTGCGCGAGAATAAAGAAATAATACTATTACCTTTTGGATCGGAAGGACTAAGACTATGTCTAGCATTATCCAGCATCAGTGTCCGCCTTATCCGGCAAAAAACCAGGTGCTATTTTTTCAATGTTTTTCATCACATATATTAATTTATCCAAAAACAATTACTTTGTCCTGCAATATTTTTATGCAGGATAATTATTCATGACAAAGATATTATTATACCGCGAATATGGAGCATGCGCCAAATTATTTTTGCACTAGCGTTTGTCCGTACCGAGCTGCTCGATGGATACGTGTGCAAGTCGTGGCCTCTGCTACATCAACACAACGCGATTGACTCACCCGTTCACTCCATTTTAAACCGCCACGACCGACTTGCCGTGATGGCTTTCAACTTCACTGTGGTGATCATCAACTCCACGGTGGATAATTTCTGGGCTAACATATCAGGCCGTCAAAAAATGGCCGGCTTACAAAGAAGGATTCTGGTTTAAAATCTGGCTCAAGGGGAAGATATCTCCCACAAAGCTTTGAAGATCTCAATATCCGGTTTAAGAATTTCCGGTTCAAGAAGAATTTATCTCTTGCAAAAAGTTAAAGGTTGCCAAAAAGGACCTGCTGCCCTAACGCGCGGTTCAAACATGGGTATCCTGCCTTATGGGCTCATCTCCATATGATTACTTAGGGGCTTCCTGTTCAAACATAGGTGTATTCATCAAAAAAAACATGGCGTTACTACCCTCTTGATGCGGCTATCAAGACAATATTATCATCAGGGGCCACAGAGAGTTTGTTGCACAGCACAACTCAAACATAGGCACCCGACGAGCACAACTCAGAAATATATCACATGGGGGCTTCTGCTTGCAAAGCGGAGTCCTGTCCATTAATCCGACTATCACGCCACAACAAAGCTTGAGAGCTTCACACCCAAGGGGCCAAAGAGAGTCTTGTTGCTACGCACAACTCAAACATAGGCACCCATTGAGCACAGCTCACAAAGTTACTTGGGGGCTATTTGTGTAAAGTAACAAAGAGTTTGAAAGGACCCTTGTAATTGGGTATCGACCCACGGCTTGGAAGCCTGGTGTATTCACCTAAAACCCCGGGTTAACCTGCCTTCATCAAGTAAGCCACTCCTATCCAGGTAATCCTGCCATGACCCGCCGAACGTTTGACAAGTTGCTCTTATACAGACCCTGAACTTATCAAAGTTAAAATGACGGTTGGTTAGTTGGAGGACCATCTTAAAAGGCTTTGTCAAATGGTTTAACTCAGCGGCCTGGCAGCCCACGAAAAGCCTCGAATTCGGGTCTGGCAGCCCTTGAAAAGCCTCGACTACACGGTTTTATTTGCCTTTGTCAAGATTTTTCTCTTTTGATAAATTTTATGTTGAACCAGTGTCTATTGACCCGGCATGACTATCAGTCATCAAATTAATCCGGTGTTCTTTAACCCGGCTCGACTTTCAACTACAAGTTGTCAGTGCATAATCAATTATAATCCGGTGTTTATTAACCCATCCTGGCTTTGGACTATAAGCCGCCAGTATATATTTGGATTGCGCCATTGGAAACATCCGCTTATAAATCATTGGGTATATTATTCAACTCTTTAATAGCCAACATGGCTGGATTTTTATTATGGTTATCAATAATCAGTATTATGTTTGAGGTTTTCAAAGTCGCTTCAGCGCAATGGATATAATTTATTCTACAATGGAAGGAATAGTCCCGAGTTGCTGCAGGCTTACAATCCGGCACTTGGGGACTACATTATTTAAGTTGAGATTACATCAAATATGCAAGTCTTATGTCGCTGCAAGCATACACCATGACACTTGGGGGCTAATGCAAAGTCATTTTTTGCTCACCTTATTGAAGACCCGACTCATCACATTGTAATGAGCCGGCCCTTGGGGGCTACCAATTGCCTCTGTCAACAATTCAAGGTACAAATCTTTTTATCTATTATATTGAAGGGTCCACTGCTCAGTTGGTTAAGCACAAGGCTCTTAACCTTGTGGACGTGGATTCAAGCCCCATGATGGGGGTTACAATGTTATTTTCATTGAAGTATATATCAAGTCCCAGCTCAATATTATCTTACTGAGCCGACCCTTGGGGGCTACACATTGTTGTTCAAAGTTTACAAGATTATATTTACAAAGTCCCTGCTCATTATTGCATAATGACCCGGCCCTTGGGGGCTACACTGGTTGAAGTTTTTATGAGCATCACGCAATTACAAGTCCCAGGTTGCTGCAAGCATGACAACCCGGCACTTGGGGGCTACATATGTGGAATACTCAAACTAATGATTGAGATGAACAACCTGGATTTCTTCAAGATTGTGATATTTATATTGAAGCAAGACTTAAGCTGTTGCTATGCTACCTTCTTAAGACTTGAGGGCTACAAGTGATAGGCATATAAGAGGTATGTTTTCAAGCTGGATGTTAACTACAAGTATGACCCAGTGCTATCAATATTTATAAACCGGTGATCTTGGCAATGATAAACCGGCAAGTTCTACGTCCTTAAACCGGCTGAAGACCAGATGAGTATTTCAAGGACCAATATTGTTTTTAAGCATTGGGAGCTGAATCAAAGGAGTTATTCTTCACAATATATTTTCTATGAGAAACCAATGTCATCAAATTGATTATGATGCTGGCCTATTAAATTGGATTTTCTAGAAGAAGGAAGTGACAAGGACTTAAGGATGATCAGGATCAGTTTAACATGGATAAATCCAAATTAAACTGGGGGCTAATGTCGGGGATATACCCCGTGGTATGACCCGGCCGGAGTCGTAACCCGACCGGGACTTGGTAAACCGGCAGGCCATGTTAAACCAGCAGACAATGTTAAACCGGCAAACCATGTTAAATCGGCAGACGTTAAGAAGCCCAGGAAGGGAAGTCAAAATAGTTTAAGTCTTAGTCCGAGATGGACTCTACATGTAACCCGCCCCTTTAACTTATATAAAGAGGGGCAGGGCTCCCCAAAGAGGGACAAGCAAGAAACAATCTCTAGGGCTAGACACAACTAGAGGAAGCCGGTTTACAACGACTCCCACGTGATGATAATGAGACCTAGACTCAAACAACATGTAGGGATATTACCGGATGATGTTTCCCAGGGCCCGAAGCTATCTAAATCTTTGTCTTGTGTTGCGTCTCTCGATTCCTCTCAACCCCTCTCAAGCTACCACATAGATGCGTTGGCCTCACGACTAAGTCCTCACACTAAGAACATCTGTCGTGACAATTCCACGACATTAAGTCCGATGGTGACCTGATACTTTTGCTTTGTTTTTTTGCATGCTATTTCCTCATCTATGTTATGCACGCATGCTGAATTACATCAGTCACCATATTTCATCATGCATTTCAAATTCTTTATTTGATATGTTAAATGCGTGTATGGATTACAAGATATAGGGGGAGATCTCCATGATTCTACTCTTCAAATGTGCATTGCTTCAAAAGAAAATTCCTCACTATGCACATCTTCAGGGGGAGTTCTTCTATATCTTGCAATCGAATTCCTCACTATGAGTATTTACACTTCATATGTTTATCCCCGTTGAAAACTTAACCTATATTGTCATCAATCACCAAAAAGGGGGAGATTGTAAGTGCATCTAGTTCCCCTTAGTGATTTTGGTGTATTGAAGACTCATAGGTTAAGGAACTAATATGTTTGTGAGTGTACACAGGATCTATAAGTCGATGAGGAGTTTGATATTTACAGTGAATGTCGACCCCTAAAAATGAATGTCTTCAACTGAAGACTTTGGTTCTCCTGAAGACTTTGAAAGTGAAGAAATTGGTGTGACCTTGAAGATTTGGATATTCATGCGCGGATTATGAAGCGTGAAGACTTTTGTTTTCTTAGTTTCATTTTCTCTTTCTTGACTCATAGGAAACACCATACTGTCAAAGGGGGGCGAGGTAATACTAAGGAAACTGATTTCCAAGTGATGCTCATCTCAAAATCCTACACCTACCCAATCCTTTCGAGTGAAGCCATTAGAAATCTCATATTAGTTTCATCGATTTCTTCAGTGACAGAGATGAAGATCTTCTGGTCTCTAAGGAATTTGTTCTGACTGAGGAGTTAGGAATTCGCCGGTGCGGATTGCCTACACAGTGAGGAACATGATAGCCCTGAGGAATTCGAACCTCAAATCCGACTGTTGTTGTGCTACATGCCAGTTGTCCAAAATATCTTACCACCTAACGGTCATATCATTGAAGGGCATTTATGTCTTATCATGTCGGGCTGCTCCCTAGGTTATAAATAGCCGCCCCCTACAATCACTAGTTGGTTGGCTGCTCTGAGAGAAACTGACACTTGTCAATTGAGAGCATCCCATCCTCCGAGGACTTTGAGCGAAAATCATCAAGTGAGGAAACCCAAAACCCAAACCCAAACACCTACATACCCAAAGTGATTGAGCATCACTGAAGAGATTGTTCCTGTGTGGAACCGACGCTTGTTACCTTTGAGGACTGTGTATCCTCCAGACGGTTAGGTGTCATGGTCTGAGCATCCAAGAGGAATTGTGGATTGCCGAGTGACCAAGTCTGTGAAGGTTTGGAAGTCACCTGTGAAGACTTACCACGAGTGTTGGGCGAGGTCTGTGTGATCTTAGCTCAAGGAGAATATGGTGAGGACTGTGTGTACGGGACTGTGTGTCCTCGAGTTTAAATACTCAGCTGCTCCAACCAAACGTACAACTGTCACAGCAGTTGGAACTGGTCTACCAAATCATTGTCTTCACCAAGCCTACTGGTTCTATTTCCTCAACCCTTTCATTTCCTCATTCATGTGTTGATGAACCTGATCATTACGGTTTGAAGACTTTGACTGAAGACTTTCTCTATTTCCTCAAATCCAATTTCTTCAGTCACATTGTCTTCAGCCTGCTTATCCTGTGTTTATGCTGTCTGTACTCTGTGTTTGTTCTCATTTCATCATGATGACCCTGCTATTGCACTGTTATGCTTATACATGAGTACTTATTCTGCTGCTTGTTGTTCGTGACTTAGGAATTTCCTCACCCTGAAATTCCTCAATGACGAATTTGTAAAAATTGCCTATTCACCCCCCTCTAGTCGACTTAACGCACTTTCAGATCCGTTTATGGACTGGTGCAAGCCTCTCGAAGTTGGAATAAATGCTTTGATAGTGTGATCAAAGCATATGGTTTTATACAGACTTTTGGAGAAGCCTGTATTTACAAGAAAGTGAGTGGGAGCTCTGTAGCATTTCTAATATTATATGTGGATGACATATTGTTGATTGAAAATGATATAGAATTTCTGGATAGCATAAAGGGATACCTGAATAAGAGTTTTTCCATGAAAGACCTCGGTGAAGCTGCTTATATATGGGGCATCAAGATCTGTAGAGATAGATCAGCAACTCACATACCTTGATAAAGTTTTGAAGAAGTTCAAAATGGATCAGTCAAAGAAAGGGTTCTTGCTTGTGTTACAAGGTGCGAAGTTGAGTCGGACTCAATGCCCGACCACTGCAGAAGATAGAGAGAAAATGAAAGTCATTCCCTATGCTTCAGCCATAGGTTTTATCATGTATGCAATGTTGTGTACCAGATCTAATGTGCGCCTTGCTATAAGCATAGCAGGACGGTACCAAAGTAATCCCGAAGTGGAGCACTGGACAGCGGTCAAGAACATCCTGAAATACCTGAAAAGCACTAAGGATATGTTTCTCGTTTATGGAGGTGAAAAAGAGCTCGTCGTAAATGGTTACGCCGATGCAAGCTTTGACACCGATCCGGATGACTCTAAGTCGCAAACCGGATATGTATTTTTATTGAATGGAGGAGCTGTTAGTTGGTGCAGTTCCAAGCAGAGTGTCATGGCGGGATCTACGTGTGAAGTGGAGTACATTGCTGCTTCGGAAGCAGCAAATGAAGGAGTTTGGATGAAGGAGTTCATATCCAATCTAGGTGCCATACCTAGTGCATCGGGGCCAATAAAAATCTTTTGTGACAACTGGTGCAATTGCCTTGGCAAAGGAATCCAGATTTCACAAGAGAACCAAGCACATCAAGAGACCCTTCAATTCCATCCGTCATCAAGTGTTGGAGGGAGACATAGAGATTTGCAAGATACATACGGTTTTGAATGTTGCAGACCCGTTGACTAAGCCTCTTCCACGAGCAAAACATGATTAGCCCCAAAGCTCCATGGGTGTTAGAATTATTACTATGTAATCTAGATTATTGACTCAAGTGCAAGTGGGAGACTAAAGGAAATATGCACTAGAGGCAATAATAAAGTTATTATTTATTTCCTTATTTCACGATAAATGTTTATTATTCATGCTAGAATTGTATAAACCGGAAACTTAGTACATGTGTGAATAAATAAACAAAACATGTTGTCCCTAGTATGCCTCTACTTGACTAGCTCGTTAATCAAAGATGGTTATGTTTCCTAACCATAGACATGTATTGTCATTTGATGAACGGGATCACATCATTAGGAGAATGATGTGATGGACATGACCCATCCATTAACTTATTATTATGAACGTTTCAGTTTCATTGCTACTGCTTTCTTCATGACTTATACATGTTCCTCAGACTATGAGATTATGCAACTCCCGAATACCGCAGGAACACTTTGTGTGCTACCAAACGTCGCAACGTAAAAGGGTGATTATAAAGGTGCTCTACAGGTGTCTCCGAAGGTGTTTGTTGGGTTGGCATAGATCGAGATTAGGATTTGTCACTCCGTGTTTCGGAGAGGTATCTCTAGGCCCTCTCAGTAATGCTCATCACTATAAGCCTTGCAAGCATTGTAACTAATGAGTTAGTTGCGGGATGAAGTATTACGGAACAAGTAAAGAGACTTGCCGGTAACGAGATTGAACTAGGTATGAAGATACCGAGGATCCAATCTCGGGCTGCCTATGACAAAGGGAACAACATATGTTGTTATGCGGTTTGACCGATAAAGATCTTCGTAGAATATGTAGGAACCAATATGAGCATCCAGGCTCCGCTATTGGTTATTGACCGGAGATGAGTCTCGGTCATGTTTACATAGTTCTCGAACCCGTAGGGTCCGCGCTTAACGTTCGATGACAATATGTATTATGAGTTATGTGTTTTTGATGACCGAAGTTTGTTCGGAGTCCCGGATAAGATCATGGACATGACGAGGAGTCTCGAAATGGTCGAGACATCAAGATTGATATATTGGACGGCTATATTCGGACACCGGGAGTGTTCCGGAGAAGTTTCGGATAAAATCGGAGTGCCGGAGGGTTATCAGAACCCTCGGGGGAACTAATGGGCCTCGATGGGCCTTAGTGGAGAGAGAGGGGCGGCCAGGGCAGGCCGCACGCCCCTCCCCCTTGGGTCTGAATTGGACTAGGAGGGGGACCCTTTCTTTCTCCCTCTCCCTCTCCTTCCTTCCCCCTCTCTCCCTCTTGGTGGAAACCTACTAGGACTTGGAGTCCTAGTAGGATTCCCCTCTTGGGGCGCGCCTACAGGGGCCGACCGTCCTCCCCCTTGCTCCTTTATATACGAGGGCAGGGGGCACCCTAGGACACACAAGTTTCTCTCCCAACCGTGTGCGGTGCCCCCCCTCCACAGTTACACACCTCGATCATACCATCGTAGAGCTTAGGCGAAGGCCTGCGCTGGTAGCATCATCATCACCGTCACCACACCGTCGTGCTGACAAAACTCACCCTCGTCCTCAACTAGATCAAGAGCACGAGGGACGTCATCGAGCTGAACGTGTGCTGAACGCGGAGGTGCCGTACGTTCGGTACTTGGATCGATTGGATCGCGAAGAAGTTCGACTACATCAACCGCATTATTGAAACACTCCCGCTTTCGGTCTACGAGGGTACGTGGACACACTCACCCCTCTCATTGCTATGAATCACCTAGATAGATCTTGCATGATCGTAGGAATTTTTTTACAATTACTGCGTTACCCAACAAGAAAATAAATGGATCTTCGAGAAGAAGACTAATGCTGACGGTAATGTTACTGTTTAGCTCGACTTGTTGCAAAAGGATTTCGACAAGTTCAAGGAGTTTACTACAATGAGACCTTCTCACCCGTAGCGATACTTAAGTCTGTCCGAATCATGTTAGCAATTGCCGCATTTTATGATTATAAAATTTGGCAAATGGATGTCAAAACTGCATTCCTTAATGGATTCCTTAAAGAAGAGTTGTATATGATGCAATCATAAGGTTTTGTCGATCCAAAGGGTGCTAACAAAGTGTGCAATCTCCAGCGATCCATTTATGGACTGGTGCAAGCCTCTCGGAGTTGGAATATACGCTTTGATAATGTGATCAAAGCATACAGACTTTTGGAGAAAGCTATATTTACAAGAAAGTGAGTGGGAGCTCCGTAGCATTTCTAATATTATATGTGGATGACATGTTGTTGAATGGAAATAATACAGAATTTCTGGGTAGCATAAAAGTATACTTGAATAAGAATTTTTCAATGAAAGACCTCGGTGAAGCTGCTTACATATTGGGCATCAAGATCTTTAGAGATAGATCAAGACGTTTAATTGGACTTTCACAAAGCACATACCTTGATAAAGTTTTAAAGAAGTTCAAAATGGATTAGTCAAAGAAAGGGTTCTTGCCTGTGTTACAAGGTGTGAAGTTGAGTCAGACTCAATGCCCGACCACTGCACAAGATAGAGATAAAATGAAAGTCATTCCCTATGCTTCAGCCATAGGTTTATCATGTATGCAATGCTGTGTACCAGACCTGATGTGTGCCCTGCTATAAGTATAGCAGGGAGGTACCAAAGTAATCCAGGAGTGGATCACTGGACAGCAGTCAAGAACATCCTGAAATACCTAAAAAGGACTAAGGATATGTTTCTCGTTTATGGAGGTGACAAAGAGCTTGTCGTAAATGGTTACGTCGATGCAATCTTTGACACTGATCCAGATGACTCTAAGTCGCAAACCAGATACGTATTTATATTGAATGGTGGAGCTGTTAGTTGGTGCAGTTCCAAGCAGAGCGTCGTGGCGGGATCTACGTGTGAAGCGGAGTACATAGCTTCTTCGGAAGCAGCAAATGAAGGAGTTCATATCCGATCTTGGTGTAATACCTAGTGCATCGTGTTCAATGAAAATCTTTTGTGACAATACTTGAGCAATTGCCTTGGCAAAGGAATCCAGATTTCACAAGAGAACCAAACACATCAAGAGACGCTTCAATTCCATCTGCCATCAAGTCGGGAGGGAGACATAGAGATTTGCAAGATACATACGGATCTGAATGTTGCAGAATGACAAAGCCTCTTCCCCGAGCAAAACATGATCAGCACCAAGACTCCATGGGTGTTAGAATCATTACATTGTAATCTAGAATATTGACTCTAGTACAAGTGGGAGACTGAAGGAAATATGCCCTAGAGGCAATAATAAAGTTGTTATTTATATTTCCTTATATCATGCTAAATATTTATTATTCATGCTAGAATTGTATTAACCGGAAACTTAGTACATGTGTGAATACATAGACAATACATAGTGTCTGTAGTATGCCTCTACTTGACTAGCTCGTTAATCAAAGATGCTTATGTTTCCTAACCATAAACATGTGTTGTCATTTGACGAACGGGATCACATCATTAGAGAATGATGCGATGGACAAGACCCATCCGTTAGCTTAGCATTATGACCGTTACAATTTTATTGTTAGTGCTTTCTTCTTGACTTATACATGTTCCTCTAACTATGAGATTATGTAACTCCCGAATACTGGAGGAACACCTTGTGTGCTATCAAACGTCACAATGTAACTGAGTGATTATAAAGATGCTCTACAGGTGTCTCCAAGGTGTTTGTTGGGTTGGCATAGATCGAGATTAGGATTTGTCACTCCGTGTATCGGAGAGGTATCTCTGGGCCCTCTCGATAACGCTCATCACTATAAGCCTTGCAAGCAATGTAACTAATGAGTTAGTTGCAGGATGAAGCATTACGAACAAGTAAAGAGACTTGCCGGTGACGAGATTGAACTAGGTATAATGATACCGACGATCGAATCTCGGGCAAGTAACATACCGATGACAAAGGGAACAACGTATGTTGTTGTGCGGTTTGACCGATAAAGATCTTCATAGAATATGTAGGAGCCAATATGAGCATCCAGGTTCCGCTATTGGTTATGGATCGTAGATGTGTCTCGATCATGTCTACATAGTCCTCGAACCCATATGGTCCGCACGCTTAACGTTTGATGATGATTTGTATTATGAGTTATGTGTGTTTGGTGACCGAAGTTTGTTCGGAGTCCCGGATGAGATCACAGACATGACGAGGAGTCTTGAAATGGTCGAGACATAAAGATTGATATATTGGACGAAGGTATTCAGATACCAGAATGGTTTCGGGACGTTTCAGATATTTATCGGGGAACCGAGGGGTTACCGGAACCCCCCGGGGAAGTTATGGGCCTTAATGGGCCATAAGGGAGTAGGAGAGGGCAGCCCGCAGGGTGGCGCCCCCCCCCCTCCCCAAGGGAGTCCGAATTGGACAAGGGGGAGGAGGCACGGCCCCCTCTTTCCCTCTCCCTCTCCCTCTCCTTCCCTCTTTCCCCTTCTTGGAATAGGAAAGGGAGACTACCTAGGATTGGGAATCCTAGTTGGACTCCTCCTTGGCGCGCCCCTCTAGGCCGCCGGCCTCCTCCCTCTCCTCCTTTCTATACGTGGGCAGGGGGCACCCCAAAGAGAGATTAATTGTTCTTTGCCGTGTGCGGTGCCCCCTTCCACAGTTTACGCCTCCGGTCATAGCGTCGTAGTGCTTAGGCGAAGCCCTGCGCGGATCACATCATCAACACCGTAACCACGCCGTCGTGCTGACGGAACTCTCCCTCGATCCTCTACTGGATCAAGAGTTCGAGGGACGTCATCGAGATGAACGTGTGCTGAACACGGAGGTGCCGTATGTTCGGTACTTGGATCGGTTGGATCGTGAAGACGTTCAACTACATCAACCGCGTTAACTAACGCTTCCGCTTTCGGTCTAAGAGGGTACGTGGACACACTCTCCCCCTCTCGTTGCTATGCATCTCCTAGATAGATCTTGCGTGATCGTAGGAATTTTTTTAAAATTGCATGCTACGTTCCCCAACAACCGCAACCTTGCCGGAGGGGGCAGCCGTCGTCCGGGGGGAGGGGGCGCGATGCAGAGTGGGGCGATGGTGGGGAGCGAGAGAGGCCAGATCCGCCCCTACCACCTTCCTGGGGCTAATTAGTTAATGTAATGTGTGGTTGCCCCGCCAGCCCGCCCCTCCTACTTTGCTGCTGGCTCCCATGTAAGCATTGGAACTGGGTTGTGTTCCAAGGCATGGAGAACCTCCGCACCCTAAAGCTCTATCGCGATGACACGGTTCTCTGGCACGTCCGTCTTCTTGTTGAACTCCGTTGTGTTGATGATGGGTGGCTGACTTGCTCCGACAGCGTCGCCCACACCCACTGAGCATGATAATACTAGACTCACGGGCTGCCTTCAACGGACCTTCACAGAGTGGGCTACGTGCCATCTCCTAATTTGCCCCCCTCCCCCTATTTTTACTGTGGGGCCTGCCAACCTTAATTAAATCCTGACCATTAATACTTAATCAACCCCATAAACTCCCCGTGAACCCCCGTGAGTGTAGCATTGCCGCGCACTGCTCAATGCTCCCTGCATGCATGTTGCGATTGATAGTACGTAACGGTCCTCCACTTTGAACGAAAAATCAGGTGGTGAAAACTCACCTAGCCTTTGTGTTAGTCTATCGGAGTGGAGGTCTGGCTATGTTAGGATCCTTCGTGATCTCTAACTTGCCACTGTGTAACCCTCTTGTACATATTTTCTTTCTCCTATAAAGCTATGGTACGCCTTTGGTGTACCCTCGAGAAAAAAAAACTCACCTAGCCTGAAAATTTAAAAAATAGTGTGGGGGTGCGGCTCACATGCACCCAGGATTTCAACTTTCTCTCTCCGTGTTTGTTGCCCAATGTTACACTGTACAAAAAAAATCATGTGCTGTGTAGCCTGAAGTGAGGAGGGTTGGTACATGTTTGCCACCTAGAGAGAAAGTGATGCTTCCGTTGTCTTTTCTCCTTTGAGTAAAGCAAAGGAATTTTGTGGCAAAAACAGTAGTGACCAGAGAAAAATTATAGGAGGCACACAGATCCCGGGCAATGTTTCGTAAATAATCACAACATATGAAGTTGTTACACAAAAGAAAGAAACATTTTCTTGCTAAAAGAGTAAAAATGCACTCTGAATTTACTAGGTCACTCCATCTCAGTTTCTTTTACTAGTTCACTCATCCATTTTTGCTGTCTATCTCTGCATGCAGAAGAAGTTCACGCCAAGCAGTGTTGTCACTGGTATAATTCTTTCTTGTGATTTAAGCTGTGAAACAAGAAACCAGGCATCAAAGTGTAGTGTCCCAAAAGCAGCAGTAAATCAAATTGTCGTCGTATCCCTATCAATTGCACAGAAAACAGCAGATCTCGAGCTTTAACAAATCTCAGCAACGTCAACCAAGCAACCAACCAGGAAACAAGAGAGATATGCTGCTGCTTTGTGCTTTAGCAGAAACTTGCGAATGAAAATATTGAGAGAGATCCCAGAAAAAAAGACACAAGCAGTAAAGAAAGCAACAATTTGCCTGCTGAACCAACCCTTTTTCCCGCCGGGTAGTGCTGATTTTATTTTAACGAAGCTGCATTTGATGATAGATAGTGGAAAGGGAGAGAGAGAGAGAGAGAGAGA